>NW_025422138.1:0-58002 GCF_011764305.1 Mustela putorius furo | reverse complement strand
CCACCGCAAATATCATTCTCAATGGAGAAAAACTGAAAGCTTTCTGCAAGGTCAGGAACACGGCAGGGATGTCCATTATCACCACTGCTGGACTCCACTCCAAAATGCTAGAACGTGTACAGGAATTCAGTGTAAATAGTTCAGGATATAAATCAATGCAAAGAAATCAGTTGCATTCTCTACACCAACAAACAAGGACAGACGAAAGAGAACTTAAGGAGTCCATCCCATTTTCAATTGCCACTAAACCTAATCAAAGAGGCAACAGAATCTATACTCAGAAAACTATAAAGTACTCGTGAAATAAATTGAGGGAAGACACAAAGAAATGGAAAAATGTTCCATGCTCCTGGATTGGAAGAATAAATATTGTGAAAAATGTCTATGCTACCTAAAGCAATCTACACATTTAATGCAATTCCTATCAAAGTACCATCCATCTTTTTCAAAGAAATGGAACAAATAATTCTAAAATTTATATGGAACCAGAAAAGACCTCGAATAGCCAAAGGGATATTGAAAAAGAAAGCCAAAGTTGGTGGCATCACAATTCCATCCGACTTCAAGCTCTATTACAAAGCTATCATCATCAAGACAGCATGGTACTGGCACAAAAACAGACACATAGATCAATGGAACAGAATAGAGAGCCCAGAAATAGACCCTCAACTCTATGGTCAACTAATCTTCGACAAAGTAGGAAAGAATGTCCAATGGAAAAAAGACAGCCTCTTTCAATAAATGGGTGTTCGGAAATTGGACAGCCACATGCAGAAAAATGAAATTGGACCATTTCCTTACACCACACATGAAAATAGACCTCAAAATGGATGAAGGACCTCAATGTGAGAAAGGAATCCATCAAAATCCTTGAGGAGAACACACAGGCAGCAACCTCTTCGACGTCAGCTGCAGCAACATCTTCCTAGGAACAAATCGCCAAAGGCAAGGGAAGCAAGGGCAAAAAAAATGAACTATTGGGATTTCATCAAGATCAAAAGCTTTTGCACAGCAAAGGAAACAGTTAACAAAATCAAAAGACAACTGACAGAATGGGAGAAGATATTTGCAAACGACATATCAGATAAAGGACTAGTGTCCAAAATCTATAAAGAATTTAGCAAACTCAACACCCAAAGAACAAATAATCCAATCAAGAAATGGGCAGAGGACATGAACAGACATTTCTGCAAAGAAGACATCCAGATGGCCTACAGACACATGAAAAAGTGCTCCATATCACTCGGCATCAGGGAAATACAAATCAAAACCTCAATGAGATATCACCTCACACCAGTCAGAATGGCTAAAATCAACAAGTCAGGAAATGACAGATGCTGGCAAGGATGCGGAGAAAGGGGAACCCTCCTACGCTGTTGGTGGGAATGCAAGCTGGTGCAACCACTCTGGAAAACAGCATGGAGGTTCCTCAAAATGTTGAAAATAGAACTGCCCTATGACCCAGCAATTGCACTACTGGGTATTTACCCTAAAGATACAAACATAGTGTTCCAAAGGGGCGCATGAACCCGAATGTTTATAGCAGCAATGTCCACAATAGCCAAACTATGGAAAGAACCTAGATGTCCATCAACAGATGAATGGATCAAGAATATGTGGTATATATACACAATGGAATATTATGCAGCCACCAAAAGAAATGAAATCTTGCCATTTGCGACAACGTGGATGGAACTAGAGTGTATCATGCTTAGTGAAATAAGTCAAGCAGAGAAAGACAACTATCACATGATCTCCCTGATATGAGGAAGTGGTGATGCAACATGGGGGCTTAAGTGGGTAGGAGAAGAATCAATGAAACAAGATGGGACTGGGAGGGAGACAAACCATAAGTGACTCTTAATCTCACAAAACAAACTGGGTTGCTGGGGGGAGGGGGGTTGGGAGAAGGGGGGTGGGGTTATGGACATTGGGGAGGGTATGTGCTTTGGTGAGTGCTGTGAAGTGTGTAAACCTGGCGATTCACAGACCTGTACCCCTGGGGATAAAAATATATGTTTATAAAAAATAAAAAATTAAAAAAAAATTCAAAATATTCAGTTGAAATCCAAATCAGTCTGGATTTTGGAAAAGCAACAAATTATTTTAGTATAAGCATGTCCTAGATATTGAATGATATACTGACTTGCATGGGACCCATTTATACTAAAAAAATTATTGATTGCTTACCTGAAATTCAAATTTAACTAGGCGTCCTGTATCTTATCTGGTATCTTTAGGCACGTCCTGTACCGTCACAGCCTCTGTCTATTCTGTGTGCGCCATGTGTCTCAATCCTCTCCCTCCAACCACACTGTGGTAGTCTGGTACATAGTGGATTTTATTTTTTTTTTAATATTTTACTTATTCTTTGACAGAGAGAGACACAGTGAGAGAGGGAACACAAGCAGGGAGAGTGGGAGAGGGAGAAGCAGGCTTCCTGCTAAGCAAGGAGCCCAATGCAGGGCTCAATCCGAGAACCCTGGGATCATGACCTGAGCCGAAGGAAGATACCCAACAACCAAGCCACCCAGGCACCCCCATCAGTAGATTTTAGGAGACCACACCTCCAGTAATCACATTTTTGTAGATTCCCTTTTCTTGTATCTGGACCAACCTACAACACTAACAAGAATACAGTGCAACTGATTCTGTGCCTGTTCTGAACCCAAGCCTTCAGGAGTTTCTGTGTTTGCACTCTTGGAAGTTCTAAGCCTTCATTTAAGCATTCTTCTTACCCTGCTGGAGAGACTGGATGGAGAAATTAGATTAGGGAAAGAGGCCCCAAGACTACATGAAGGAAAACTGAGGAAAGCAGCCGATCGCAAAGATCAAAGCCAAACATAGGGTCCTAATCAAGCCACTCCATCCAGACCCTAATCATTTGAACTATCCAGGGTCAAGTGTCAGACATGTGAGAGAAGAAGGTATTCCAACCCAGCAAACTCAAATGAAACAGTGATATTCAATCCCCGCTGTGCCCTGTCCAAATTCCAGACCTTTACAACCACAAGAAAGTAATGATACTTTCTACTACTAAGTTTTAGGGTGATTTGTTATGCAGCAATAGGTAACTAAAACACATTCCTAAGTACTTTTTCTATAAAGTTGAGGGGTTAACATAAGCATCCAGTTCAATCCACTTCCTACCATAGACTCCTCCCAACCCAATCTTTCAAGCTCTGATTCTAGATCCAAGCTCCTTTTGTAATTGTAATTTTAAAGGCTGCTGGAGCCCATATTTTCAGTTACAGCTATGAACTAAGATGTGACAGGGCACAGTGGGCAGTGATCTTGCTCTGCAGCAGAGCAAAAGCAGCCCAGCACCAGCCCACACCCAGGGAGGCATTAGCAGAGTAAGGCTGAGAGAAGTTTGCCGGCACCTTCCTGTTCTCAGCTGGGGCTTCTGCCAATACCATTAGTTTTGTGCTTACATAATCACAAAGTCCACCTACGTACCTTTCAAAAGAAAAATTCCGGGAACTATGGACCATAATATACATCTCAATTATTACCTGGGTTGGTACACTGAGGGGAGGGTTGATAAAAACACAATGAGAAAAAGTGCTTGCAGCATTGACAGGAAAACACAAGACCTTCTAATATTGATTCACAGTTTAAAAAATAATAATGCCATTATTTGACCCCCTAAATTGGTTTAACTCATACTCTATGCTTCATGTTTAATGTCCAATATACTGATTAGGCTTGATTTCAGTGGAAGATTTCTGTATAAAATATTAAGAAGAGAAATTCATAATTCCCTAGAATTAGTGCTGATATCAGTGGGCCCTTAAAATATGTGTATCATCAGAAAATGTATAGAGGGTAAAAACCTTTTGACAGAATTAGTTACTGCTATTAGAAAGGAAACCTCAGAGGGAAGACTCTCAAAAGAGAGAGCAATGGCTTGAAGTCCTTGCATTAAACCACAATGTAGGTCCTAGAGAGTAAGAAATTAACTTTAGATATGGCAGTTCTTTTTAAGGAATCAAAAATCCCTTCATTTTAACTTAATTGATTACTCCAGAGTAGATTTCTCATGAAGGAAACTGCCCTGTAGCTGGATCCTTTAATTAAAGGTATATCCATTTAAATGCCTCTTATTTGCCAAGCACCCTGACTGGTTCTGGGGATTTCACAATAATTAGCACCTGGTCCTTGTCCTCAACAAGCGTACCGGTTCACACAGGGGCCACAACTGAAAGCAGACTCTTCAGGCGGAGAGCTCATAGACACCATATGCAGGGAGAGAAAGGAGGAAGTAGTATGGTCAGCAAAGGTATCATAAAGCTACAAGGTCAATTCTGCTCTAAGGCCCGAGAACTTTCAGACTTTGCAATTCCTGTTATTTGATCCAGGAGACCACCTTTTCATGTGATCTTGAGAAAGCAGGTGAGTCTGTAAGGAGACCACTGGCTATCTTTATCTAAATGCTGATTACTTCCCGTGGCATTGAGTTTATGGTGTCAGATAGAATTGGATTCAAATCACAAGCTTTGGACATGTTACCACCTTTTGAGAGTTGGTTTCCTCATCTGTCAAATGGGGATAAAGACATTTACTTCATACAGTTTTGTCAAGTGTACATGAGAGCAGAACAATTTAGATTAGTTTCCTAGGAAACAGAACTAAAGCTTAGTTCATGGACAAGTGACTTGTGAAGAAAATGTTCCCATGGAGTCCAGCAAGGGAGTAGAGGAAGCAGGACAGGGAAGAGTAGGAAACCAAGTGAGATGCCATCTCAAGGAGAAAAGTGCAAAAGATGACCTCAGCCTGACTCTACAGGGAAGTTCTGTAGTGTGTTATGTCCCATAGTTTGTCCCTATTGGAGGTGAGGGAACAGGACCTTCATATCCCTGCATTCATCATTCGCCAGCTAAGAGCCACTGCAGGACTGGAAGGGAACCCTACACTTACAGGCACTTCCAACTCTGCACACTTGAGTGAAGCAAGTCCCACAGCAGAGCACAGTCTGCCAACAACAGCTCCTGGGGCTGGCTGTTGGGAGGGAAATCCCCATTGAAGCTGGGGGATGGATACACAGACATGGCAAAGGTACCCAAGGGAGTCTGGGTGCAGTGCCAGTAATACCCACTTCAATCTGTTCTTCCAGACACACAATAGTTACTCAGTAAATAGACCTTTATCTTTTCACCTAGAAGTGGTAGGGGTGGCACACACATCTCCACTTTTTGCACATTGTAGTCAAGGCAAGTCTATAGGCTCTCTCTTATTTGCAGCTCAGAATCATGTTTTTTGGCAATATATTGAGACGTCCAACTGTGCAGAAAAACCCACCCATATCCAAGGAAGAAAAGGAAGGGTGAATCAGTGACACATTCTCATGGGCTATTGCCCTTCAATTCCTCAGTTCCTCCTCCAGCAACTCCCTAGAAGACTGGGAGAGTCCCTTTAACCATTGTTTTACCACTGTCTCACCTGCAGAGCAGAAAGTAGCTAACAAGGGGACAGGATAAGCAGGCAATGTTGGCACAACACAGGCACTCACAGGTTCCCTGCCCCAGTGAGGGGCATTTTGGTTCAGTGTACTGCAGTGACTGGGTGTCCACACCAAGAGGTCCCTTTACCTCCCACTCTGTGCAGTGCCAGTGGCTGTCCAAAGCTAAACCAGCCCTCTCATAACTTTGGAAGGGTTGGTGCCCAAATGAAGGAAAGCAGATTGTTCAAAGGAGCCCAGTGTCCTAAACAAGGAGGTAAGAGAGGGGTAAACATAAATCTTCAGCAACAGGGCCTGGGGAGAGTCTGGTTTGGGCCAGGATCTCTATTTCTTGGGTTTAAAAATTCATTTTAGTAGCTGTAGTCAAACATCTTTTCATGAGAGAACAATTTTTTGCTTAGGAAAATACTTTAATAAACTACATTGTCTGGGAAAGTTAATACTCAAGATTCTAAGAGCTTGGTCCATAAGAAGACAAGAAAGTTAAGAAATCATTCAGTTATTCTACCCAGTAAGATAAGCATTTGGAGGCTAGAGCCAGTGGTGAAAGAAGGATTTCGAAAAGAGGGAATAAGACACAAGGCTGAGTCTACGCCACTCCAGGTCTAAAGCCAATCTCTGTGGTCTCTTGATCTTTTGGGTTCTTCTCACTGGGATGGTCCTGTCCCCAGGCCTGTAACTACAACCCCTCTCAAGACATTTGTCCAGGGTCTAACTCTACCTGAACCCATAGCCTCTTGTGTCCTAAGACTACCATTGCAGCAACTTGAGCCCCATAGTGCCTGGCCAGGGCCCAGTCTGCCCATGACTTCCAAGCAGCATGAGGAGCCCCACCAGCCATGGCTTTGCATGGCCAAGTGGGCTCCCAATTATCCCAGTTCTTTTCTGTCACTCTGGACACCTGATAATGAACAGGGCACCTGCCTCTTGCCATTAACATTGCACTAAGCTGGAGCATCTATAAAGGCCTATGTTGTCTTCCTGGCAACAGCACCTCGAGAAATGACCCATGTCCAAGGCCTCCTGCAGATAAGCAGCCTGTGCCTGTCTTCCTACTAACTCTCCACTACTGATATTTTATTCTACCTTTGCTTTTAAGTGAGGTGTTTTTAAAATGCTGTTAACCCCAAAAGACTCAAAGTTCTCGAGAGCGTGAACTGAATTGTTTTCATCTCTGCCCTGCCACAGCCCTCGTGCCATCAGCCAGCGGCATTGCTCCCAGGGCAAGTCAGGGTCTCTGCCCCATTCCGAGTAAGTGGAGTCATGGATCAAACTGACATCTTCTTAAATTATAATTCCATCTGGTGTTGAGAACGTGGGGAAACGGGCATGATCATACACAACTGGTGTCAAGTACATTAATTTGCCCTCTTTAGAGGTATTTGGCAATAATTATCAAGGGCCCTAGTGTGTATGCCCTTTGATCTCATCATTCCACTTTGAGAAATATACCTATAGGAAATCACAAAGTTTCATGTATAAGGAAATTCTCAAAAGGAAATATTTATGATAGTGAAACCTGGAAATAGCTTACAAGTCCAATAACAGATAAATAAGCTTTATTATGTACAGATGAGGAAATATTTTGTAGACATTAAAAACGAATGTTTGAAGAATAAGAAAATGTTTATTTTATATAAAACTCTAATTTTATCCCTCTCAAATGACACAAATTTATAAATATACCAAAATGTGAAATTTTTTTCATTTTTTATTGTTGAATAATTAGAAAAAATAAACATAATCAATTTTTTTATCCAAAATTAAGCCTTTGAGTCAAGGTCATCAAAAGGAAGATATAATATCTATTTCATGGCCAATTACTGAGAAGCTCCTACACAGCCAGGCACTGTACTAGAAACTAGAAACTCTAAGATTAATAGAACTCCTCCAGCTTTATTGAGATATAACTGAAAAATAAAATGTGTATATATTTTAAGTATACAATGATTTGATATACACAAATGCTGTGAAATGATCTCCACAATGAAACTAATTAATATATCGATCATCTCACATAGTTAACCATGTGTGTGTTGACAACACTTAAAATTTACTCTTTTAGCAAATTTCAAGTATATGATACAGTGTTACTATGGTCACTATGCCTTCCATCAGATTCCCTAACTTATTCACCTTATAACAGGAAGTCTGCAACCTTTGGCCAACATCTCACCATCCCCCCACCCCCCGCCGCTCACCTGCAAACCCCCAGTAATCACCACTCTACTCTCTGCTTCTGTGAGTTAAATTTTTTTAGATTCCACATAGAAGTGATACCATACATACAGTATTTGTCTTTGTCTAGCATATTTCACTTAGCGTAATGCCCTCAA
Source organism: Mustela putorius furo (assembly GCF_011764305.1). NCBI lineage: Eukaryota > Metazoa > Chordata > Mammalia > Carnivora > Mustelidae > Mustela > Mustela putorius. The sequence goes on along the minus strand of NW_025422138.1, from coordinate 50,205 downwards.
GTTTCATCCATATTGTCATGAATGACAGAATTTCCTTCTTTTTTAGTTTTTCCATTGTGAAGAATATCTTTTTATTCACTCATCCTTTGATGGACACAGGTTGTTCTCTATCTTGATTAGTGTGAAATGCTGCAATGAACATGGGAGTATAGATATCTCTTTGAGATAATGACTTTTTTCCTTGAGATATACACCCAGAAGTAGAATTGCTGGATCATATGATAGTTCTATTTTTAGTACTGTTTTTCATATTGGGTGCACCAATTTACATTCCCACAAGCAGTGAGTGCACCAGGGTTCTTTTCTCCACATCCTCATCAACACTTGTCTTTTCAATGGTAGCCATCCCAACAGGTTTTCTAAAGTGATATCTCACTGTGGTTTTTATTTACATTTCCATGATGATGAGTTACTATTGAGTTGCATGAGTTACATTTCACCTGTTAACCCTTTATCAGATATATGGTTTGCAAATATTTTCTCCCATTCTGCAGGTTGCCTTTTTCATTTCACTAATTATTTCTTTTGCTGTGCAGATTTTTAGTTTGATGTGCAGATTTTTAGTTTGACTTATTTATTTTTGCTTAGTAGAACCCACTTTCCACTTGATAGAATTCACTCAATGCACGAGAGATTGATTTGTCATCGACAATGACCATAAAATGTTGTTAGCATGGTGGAAACACAAATGAGGGAATTCTGACTTTGTTGGAGGAAGTATTAGAAAAACTTCATGGAGGAGGTGATATTCCTCCAAGTATCTTCATTCATTCCTTCATTTATTTTATCAACAACTGTGTTTCAAACACCAACAGTGTCCCAGGAACTGTGCTGGATGTTGAAATACGATGATGAACAAGCTCATGGCTCCTCCCCTCAAGGATATCATTATCCAGTGTAGGACTGAATGCCTTCAAGGGTGAAGGGGCATTAGCCTCCTTGCAAGTCTCTGGCTGGTGACCACAGGTACCCTAGTTCTTCCCATCATTCCAGCTTGAGTATCCAGCTCTGTTCCCTCAGGTTGCATCTAAAACCCCTGGTCCCTAGCTCTGAACATCCCTTGGTGTCTACTCTAGAGATGCTAGCTAGGCATGGCCTCCCGATATCCTCATTCTACCTTCTGTGAGAGTCACTTCCCACAGTCCTGCTGAGTGCACGTGGGCTACAAAACCTCACCCGCTGGTTATATCTGATGGATAGGAAAGGACCCTGGATACAAGCCGAGCCAATCAGGTTCTCCCAGGAGTGTGGAACGGAGCATACAGGCCTGTGAGCAGTCTCCACGGAGTTCTCCTGGACAACGTTATCCTGCAGGGTCTGAAATGGCCTTTTTTTGGCCTGAGGCACAAAGTGTTAGAGGAATCAAGCCCACAGAAAGAGAGAAATGGTGCCCAGAGAGCAGGGCACCTTGTATGGGGAATTATGCAGTGAGCTGCTATGTTGCCATCTCCTGCATTTGGATTCTGGAAAATATCTCCCCTGTTATCCTCTGTTTCACAAAATCTTGTTTGAATGGCTTTCTCATTCCTGCAAAAGATACTCTGATTAAAACAATCTCCAAAAGAAGGTTTCCTGAAACCCTTAGAGGATCGCACAAATTTACTGAGACCCTCTGGTTATATCAAGACTGGGTCATGCTCTGAACCTTGCATAAGGCACATGCTCAATAAATAATTGTTGTCTGAATGAATGTAGAAATGAAAAGCTGCCCCAAAGGGTCTTCACTGGCTGCCTCAGAGTCCTCATTTACCTGTCTGACATCCACAGCACTACAAGGAAAGTGGTCACACGGGCTCACGCACAGCTTGGATTCTTGCCTCAAACTTATTCCAGTAATCATTGCACACCTGTTTTCTTTGGCAGTCAGGGTTGCACTGAGCCATGCCAGTGGATATTAGAGTTCTTCTCTGCTCCCAGTCTCTAGTGAATGATGGCTTTTGTGACAAGGAAAATGCTCAGTGTTCTCTTGAGTCCCATCACCAGTCAGAACTGAAAGAATTGGAGCAGCCCACAAGTGAAGATTTAGTTCCTGGTTAACGGGAACAGGCTTCACAAGTAGTTTTGGAAATGAGGTCAAACCCATTTGTTTCCAGATGGTCCCAGACTACAAAAAAATTCAAAGGGTAATGGAAAATTTTCAGGCATCATATGGTCATTCATCATATCTAACCAGCACTTTGATTCCTGAAATGTTGGATATATCTGTCATGGAAGCTAGCTGTCCCTTGTAAGTGGACTTTTTTTCCAAAGTAAAGAAACACCTTTCAATTCAAGGATTCATAAGGCACATCTTAATCACTCCTTCCCTGTTACTGTCAAAATTCAAATATATATATATAGATATATATATATACACACACACACTTATGTATGTATATATATACACACATAAAAATTTATATATATTTTACAGATATATTAGATAACATATAAATATATCTTAGCATTATTTTTCTTCTTTGTATTTTTTATTTAACAATATTTATTAAGCTCCTACTATTTGTCAAGCTCTGTTTTGGACACAAAGATAGAGGAGTGAGCAAAACAAACTCTCCTGCTTTCACAGAACACATATTAGTTGGCACCTAGAGGAAGAAAGACAATAAACAAACAAAAAAGAAATATATATGATGAGGGAGAAAAATATTTCAGAATTATGTAGATACATAATTCCCCAAGTAAGAGGGAATTGCTCGAGGAAGAACTCACTGAAATGATGACATGTGGAGGAGATCTGAAGGCAGTGTGGAAGTCAACCTTACATACATCCAGGGAAAGAACATTCTGGGAAGAGGGAACAGCATGTGCAAAGGCACCAAGGCAAGAGATGCTTGGAATAGAGTGTTATAGTATACCTGTTTCAGGAAAGGAAGGAATGGAGTCAGTAAAGAGAAGAGGCTAGTTCATGAAGTCATAGATGTGTATGCAAATACTTTCTACTAGACTGTAAATTCTAAAAAGCAAAGACAATGTCTTATTCATCTTTTTTCCTTCCCTAGCTCTTCCTATAGCTCCTGGCATGTAAGAGTATTTTAATAAATGTTAGTTGTGGTTATAAATGAATGCATAGTTTACTTATGCTTTATGTCATGTCTAGTACATTCCTTTAATTATTACGAAATAAAGAAATTAAATTTAGCTTTCATTTCCTTTAATACTGAACTAGGTTTAATTCCTGAGGCAAGAGATATAACTCTAGATGATATAACATCTAGATGATGAGTGGCTGTCTGGATGGATGGATAGAGCAACAGACTTAGATATATAGATGTCAGATTTAAGCAAAACCCTAGCACCTGGTCATGATACAGCTGTATACACGACCATGATCCAGTCAGCTTCTCAGTTTATCCTTGACCTGTCTATTTGCAATTTTTATCCATCAAATGATGCAGCATGCGGAGTGGGAGTCACCAGCTACAAGTGTGTGAGATTATAGTTTGCTAAAAGCACTGCTGTCTCAAGCTCAAGAATGTTGCACTATTGAGGCGCCTGGGTGGCTCAGTGGATTAAGCCTCTGCCTTCAGCTTGGGTCATGATCTCAAGGTCCTGGGATCGAGCCTCACATTGGGCTCTCTGTTTGGCAGGGAGCCTGCTTTCCCCTCACTCTCTGCCTGCCTCTCTGCCTACTTGTGATCTCTGTCTGTCAAATAAATAAATAAAATCTTAAAAAAAAAAAAAGAATGTTGAATATAAGCACTTGAATATAAGCACAGTTCTGGGCATCTTTATCTCACTGGCCTTGAAAAGTTATTGCTCTGATTCAGTAATTCTGACTTATCTCCTGATTGTTTCTCAGGTCTTCTTCTTCTTCTTCTTCTTTTTTTTTCTTTTTAATGTCCCTAGATGATTTGTAGGAATTTCCAGCATAACACTAGCAGGTAGGGCTCAGCTGACTTAATTGTGCACAGACCCCCATAAATGCACCACAGGCCATTGGGACCCACCACGTTCCCGGCCAAGGTTTCTTTCCTCATTTCTTTGGTCTTGACATTGGCCAAGCCTAAGGCCCTCTTTAACTACTATGAGTAAATGAATGAGCAAGCTGAGGTCCAGCCAGATCTTACAAGAAGAAAATAGAGACCATTAGTTAGAAATTGTTAAGTTGAAGTTGAAAAAGTTTTGTTAGTTTTTAAATTTTTATTTCAGGATTTTAAGAAGAAAACAACTAGCTCCTTGTACGTAAATAAAGTCATTTCCTTCTATGAAACTGGTGAACACATTTCCCATGTAGTTATTACAACAGATCTAAGGACATTCATTGACATGTTGCACTAGACTGTGAGTTCTTTTTTTATTATTATATTACATTAGTCACCATAGAGTACTTCATTAGTTTTTGATGTAGTGTTCCATGATTCATTGTTTGCATGTAACACCCAATGCTACACTGTGAGTTCTAATAAAGGTGTCAGAAATGAATAAAGTACATTCTCTTTTAAAAACACTCTGTCTCGGGGCACCTGGGTGGCTCAGTGGGTTAAAGCCTCTGCTTTCAGCTCAGGTCGTGATCCCAGGGTCCTGGGATCGAGCCCCACATTGGGCTCTCTGCTAGGCAGGGAGCCTGCTTCCCTTCCTTTCTCTGCCTCTCTCTGCCTACTTGTGATCTCTCTCTCTGTCAAATAAATAAATAAAATCTTTAAAAAAAAAAAAAACACTCTGTCTCACACAGGATAGAATTCTAATCTGTATCCTTCCCCAAGTATCCATTCACACCATGCTGTGTATCATGGAAGCTCCCTACAAACTACATCTGGTGTCCAAATACAAGACATTCTCAAGAAACTTCTCTGGACTTTGAGTGCTAGGGAAAATGTGTCTTCTGAATTACTGGTCTACTTCTTTTTATGGGACAATAAAAACTATACAAACTAGATGAACTGGGTTTTGTTCAGTTTTGTTTTGTTTTGTTTTGCCTGTTTGTCTTTTGTTGGTTCACCTTGTCTGGAAGAAATTCAAAGCCTGAGCATTACACTCTATTTCATTACCCTTCATCCCAGTTTTGTGGTATAATTACCCAGTCTCTGCTGACACGACATGATTTCTGATTTTCATTTAGCTTTATTTCAGCTTTCCCATTGTTACAAGCTTTACACTCCTGTTCAGGGAAATTTAAGGATGGCTCCATGAGAAACAGAAAAAAAAATTATGGTTAGTAAGCAGAGTGATGTGATGTACTGCTCTAAAATGTGCGGTTCTAGTCATGTAGACCTGAATTCAAATATCAGCTTCAACAATTACTCAAAGTGTGAACCTGATTGAGCAAATTGCTTAAATTTTCTGAACTTCAGTCTCTTTTTCTGATAAATAGGATGATGATAATAAAATACCCTAAGTATTAAATAAGACTATACACAGAAAATGTTTAGAATCCGATCTAGCAATTTGTAAATGCCCAAAAAATTATATCCCCACAGGAACAAATAAAAGCAATTGAGAAGCAAATCTGAGTCACACAAGGTATGAAAGTGTTTCTTGAATATAGGAGAATAGCTAAAAGTTCCCACTTTATGACAGGTTTGGTTTAAATCCCAGCTCCATAATCTATTCTGTCACCCCAGGCAAGTTCCCTACCTTGTTATGCCTCAGTTTCCTAACATTAAATGGAAGTGAAAACAGTGTCATCCTCACTTTAAGGTGGTAACACAGCATAGGTGCTTTAAAAGGAGTCTGGTATACAGTAACCACTCGATAAATGCTACTACCACTTCTACAACTGTAATAATTAATAATAATAAAGAGTAGTAGTGGTCGTAGCAGCCACAACTGACTCCTAGATTCAAATTAAAATTTCAGAAACATCTACTCCACTTTTGCCCCAAGAAAAACCTGAAACAATAGACACAGAATACTGACTTGGTCTGGGAACACAGAGATACTTTTCCTAGGCTTGTTTTCACTTACACATTTTTGATAATAACAGAAGAGACAAATATTTTTATAGAAATCCATGAGCAACATGAGCCCAGAAAGGTACACATTGCAACTTCTCCATGACAGAAAGGAATTGTTGTGGAAGATGCCTCTCTCTCACATTTATCTCTTCTAGAATCAAGAACCAATGAATTAAAATGGCACCAAACCTCATCATTACTGAGTCCTTGTATTTTTTTTTTTCATTTTACTCTTTGCACTGTTTTCATTTTTACCAACCATCTCTTTTGATCCTCTGGGTGAGCCAAAAATGAGAGCAGGACATGTGCAGTTATTGTCCAGAATAAAGCGAGTAATCAAGTGAATTGACTACCATGGTGCCACCCAACTGGGAAGTGACTGGCACGGCTTCAAAGCCAACAACCTTCCTTCCTCAAATTATGCACCTTGCCCTAAACCAGACCTCCACACCAGAGCATTTTCATCTGCAAGAAATTCCACAGCAAGCACCAATATGTCTATAGAGAAGACTCCAGATGCTTCAGCTTTCAGCTGTCCTCCAGGAAGGTGCCTCCCTCTGCACCTCCCAGAAAAGGGAAACTTTGGGAGAACAGGGTGCCTCTTTCCTTTCTTCCCACATGTGTCTTGTTTCCGCATACAGCCTTGTTGTCCCCAAGCTGTCAACTCAGCACCCACCAGCAGCAGTAAAGGAAGTACATCTTCATCCCTGGTGCTTAAAATGGAAAAAGGAAGCCCATACTCGCACAATTAGGGGCAGTTGAATCTAGGGATGCTAAAAAACCCTTTAGAACAAGTTGCCAAATCATTCAACTTCGTTGAAATCTTTTTTCTGTTATTTAAAATCTTCTGAACTATAAGAGAAGTGTAATTAAAACCACGATTTTCTCTAATATAATGAACAGCTTCTGCTGTCTAAGAAAAAAGGAGAGCCTCAAAAAGATACCTGTAGCTATTCTAGCCCTTGGGAGGAGGGAAAGGCCTCTGGTGCCATCCAGATTGCTTGGAAACTGACCATGCACATGGGGCTGCGCTCTGGGCTGGTTATTAAGCTACTGTCTCTCAGCGCCACCCACCCTTCTGTTTCCTAGTTTATAATTCCGAGGCTGGACTCCACAGATAAAATTCTCCTTTGCCATCTGGCTTCCTGTTAGGATCTGCCAATAAAGGGTGTGAAAGGGAGACGCAAGGCTGGAGGAAGAAGGGATTTGCTCCCTGCTGCTTGTTTCCTGCTCTGCCAGTCACCTGAACAATGGCCCTCCACCCCAGCAGCAGCTGGGGTTCCTGATCCTTTTTTCCATACTCCCTCATGTCTAATCTAAGCTTCTAGGTTTTTATAACCCCAACCTCTTCTTTTTGCTCCCTCTGCCCACGGGTGGTAGATTTTACCTGCAGTTACTATATCTTTCTTAAGTTACAGTTCTCCAAATGCCTGTTTAGCCATTCAATTCCCTAAGTTAAATTATCTCTTTAAAATAACTGTTATGGGTGGTTCCTCTTCTCCCGATGAGATATTGCATTCTGCCGTGCAATTATAGATCAAATAGGTGAAATCTAGTAGCTTCCATGATACATGATTTCACTGAGGGCATGAATAAAGGACTCAGCAAATAACTTTGGCCTGAACAAAGATGGTTTCACTTACTGAAGGATTTCTCAGAGCTTTCAATCTCCTAATATGTTGGTGAATCCCAAAGACAGAGTTACAAATTTCAGCCAGCCCCCTAGATCACATTTGGTCCATCTTTTCATCTGTCTACTCTCTATACATCTAATAAGACATTTACATTCCCTCAAACATCTTCCTCCCTCCCACTGTCACCACCCTAGTCCCAACCCTCATTACCTTCATCTGCCAGTGACCAGCCTGACCACCTTGCCTTTCTCCTCACCCTACAGCCCCACCCTCAGTCAGCCCTCCAGAACAAAGGTCAGAAAATTGCAGCCTATAGACCAAGCCAACCAGCTGCCTATTTCTTCATAGCTAACCAACTAAGGATACTTTTTAATATTTTTATGCAGTTACATTTAAATGGTTATATAAGTACCTATATAATAGTTTCTATGTTTCCTCTTGGCCTTTAAAACCTCAAATATCTACTCTCTGGCCCTTTAAGAAGAAGTTTGCTAACCCCTGCATCACCCTTCTGTCTGATGCATTTATCCTAAATCACTTAAGTTCTTTGTCATGGCTTCTCACAAGTTGCTTTCCCTTGTTCAGCGTGAATGTTTAGAAAACTATGTACAAGGAAAATAATTTCATGGAACACTTACTCAAGTAGGGAAGTGAGGTCCTTCTTTTAGGTTTTGGAAAAGAAGAAAATTGCTGTCACCTACTGACTTCGGGGCAGAATCAGGGAACAATGTAAGTGTACAAAGTCCCCTTCTGGATACAATGAACTAAACAGAGGTCAAACAGAAAGAATGACTACTTTTGTCAAAGTAGAATCACCAGGCAGGAAGAGTTAGGTACAGACGGGGATGTGCTCACCAAAGTTTAACAGCTGGCTTTCCAGGAAGCATGGTATCGGAGGAAAGAAACCCTGCCCTATAGCATCTGCTCATTTCTATGGTGAAACCACCATGCTGGTTTCAAGTTACCAGTGTGACATTACTGGATGCAGAGCAGGGAAGAGAGACACTATGGACTTTCACTCTAGCATGCCAAGAACAGGACAGGAACCAAAGCAGAAAAAGTAAAGTCCCATTTCTCTGAGCTTCCATACCCTGACCCTTGAGGGAAAGACCAAGCACCCAGACTGGGGATTTGAAGTCAAGTCCACAGCTGATCCTCAGTGCCAGTCTGAAGTTTAAGAACATATGTCATCTGCTCTCTTTGTGATGCCATTTCTTGCTGGGAGGTGGGGAGGTCCACCTTGTCCCTATGCTAAAATTCCTTCATTTCCACCACAGTAAGAAATGCTCTTAAGAAAGAAATCAAGGGGTGGTGCCTGTGTGGCTCAGTCGGTGAAGTGTCTACCTTTGGCTCAGATCATGATCGCAGGGTCCTGGGATCAAGTCCTGCATCAGGCTCCTTGTTCTGTGGGAAGCCTGCTTCTCCCTCTACTTGGCGCTCCCCCTGCTTGTGCGCTCGCTCTCTCTCTCTCTCTCTCTCTCTCTAATAAATAAAACTCTTAAAAAGAAAGAAGGAAGGAGGGATGCCTGGGTGGCTCAGTTGGTTAAGCAGCTGCCTTCGGCTCAGGTCATGATCCCAGCGTCCTGGGATCAAGTCCCACATCCAGCTCCTTTCTTGGCAGGGAGCCTGCTTCTCCCTCTGCCTCTGCCTGCCATTCTGTCTGCCTGTGTTCACTCTCTCTCCCTCTCTCTCTCTGACAAATAAATAAAATCTTTAAAAAAAAAAAAAAAAAGAAGAAGAAGAAGAAGGCAGGAAAAATCAAGGAAATATAAACTTACCTACCCCATGGGCCAAATGCCTGACATCAGACCCTGTCCTGGAGTCACGTTTCATAGGAAGCAAAAAGGGAAGAAAACCTGAAGACAGTACTTGTTGGGACAGACATCTGAAAGAGGAAATAAGAAGGAAGGGAACTAACCTCTATCAGATGTCTGTTTCTTGCTAGACAGGAGGTTCAGAGGTCCCTAAACTTGGAGGAAATAAAATTTCACTTTTTTTTTCCCACTCTTCCTTAACTAAGATCTCCCATTTTCTTCATTTCCAAAGGTAGGCTGCAAACCCACAATATGGCTTGGTCAACAACAAAAATCGCAGATATTTTCATGTAGTAGTTTGGTAGATAAATTAAAATATTGTTCAAGTGTTTCACTATTCAGAATTCTAGTAGTTACAGGCCCTCGGCTTGATCTTTTAATTTTTAACATATTAGCAAAGAAATACATATTGTTTTCTAACATTTAACTTCAATATAATTGGCGTCCTTTGTCATTCTGTAGTTTGTTTTATGAATCTAAAGTAATTGTTCCAGGAAATCCATTAGGCTTCATGAGAGTGCCAAAAGCATACACAGACAACAGAAGGTCAAGAACTTCTGCCAAAGCATTTTAAATATGTTATTCCCTTTAATCCCCAAAATGATGCGGATAGGCTTTCCTGTTGCCCTTTCACTGATGGGAACATGGAGCATTAGAGATGTTAAATGACGATCCCAAGCTTATTCTTCCATTAGCTGGCAGACCCAGCTACTAAACCCCACAAAGACAAAAGTGGGAAAAAAATAAAAATAAAAAAAAATAAAAATAAAAAGTATGTTGTGTATATAGTCTCTGTTTTTTAACAGTTGGGTAAGTTCGTTTTAAAAAAAAAAAAAAGCAATAAGGAAAAGACAAACATCCCAAGAAAATGATTTATAATTAAAAGTGATACATCACTTTGCTTTACCTATTTATCCAACAATGGACATTTAGGTTGTTTCCATGTCTTGACTATTATAAATAATGGGACAATGAACATAGGGATGCACCTATCTCTTCAAGATAGTGATTTCCTTTCCTTCAGAAATATACCCAGAAGTAGAATTGCTGGATCATATGGCAGCTCTGTTGTAATTTTTTGAGGAACATCCATGTTTTTTTCCATATAGACTAAACTAAGTTAAATTCTGAAGTCAGATTATTCTGAATTCTTTGCCAGGCCAGTTCACAGATCTCCCATTTCTTTAGGTTCTGTCTTTGGATCTTTATTAGTTTCCTTTGTTTGTGTCATATTACCCAGTTCTCTGTGATTCTTGATTCCTTGCATTGGTATCTGTTCATTTGAGTGAGTAGTCTCCTCTTCCAGACTTCAGAGGTTCACTTTGGCAGGGACAGTCCTTCACCATCAGCTCAGTCTGAAGTCCTGAATAGGTCAACTGGTAGTATATGTGGGTAAGCTGGGCTTGCTGCCAGGGTTTCTAGGTGGGTGAGGTCACTACCTGTGCTCCGCGGGGTTAGCTGGGGGTGCCACTGACCGGGCTCCCCAGTCAGATGAGACCACCAGCAGGACTCTGCAATTACCTCTGGTCAGGCAAGGTCACAGGCTGTGTTCTCTAGCAGAGTGGTACCACTGGGTTGGACTATGTGATTGGGCAAGCCTATGAGTTGAGTTCTTCATCATTCCTGGCTGGATGTGGTCTTAGGCTGTGCTGCCCAACTAGATGGTACTGCTGGCCAGACTCCATGTTCAGACAGAGCTTAAGGCAGGGCTTCATGGTTAGACAGGGCCTCTGGCTGTGTTCTGCAATCAGGTGAAACTACAGACTGTACCCCAAAGTTGGCTGGGGCCACAGGCGGAGCTTTATGATCAGAGAGACCATATCTGTGTTCAGCTATTGGGCAAGGCTGTTGTCCAGGCTCCCTGGTCAAGAGGTGCCTCTAGCTATAGACTGTAGTTGGAAGGGACTTAGAGACTTTGCTACATAATTGAGCATCCATTCAGGTAAGGCCAAGCTGTGTTCGGCAATCAGGCAAGGCCATAGACTAGGCTCTGTTACAAGCCAGGGCTGTAGGCTGGGTTCCATGGCCAGGCAGTATCATAGCCTACGCTCACATGTGTGGTTAGAGACTATGGTCAACAGTTGGCAAGGGTGCTGTCTTGGGTCCCCACCCAAGTGGGATTATAAGATGGGCCCTGTGGCTGTCCCAGTTCCCTGACCAACATTCCTTGTCAGTTAGGACTAAAGTCTATACCCAGTAGTTGGGTTACAAACCTGGTTCCTGCACATGTTGGGTTCTAGAACAGATTCCTTAGATAGCAGGGTTCATTAAAGTCGGGACCCAAGTCAGGCTTAACTGCCAAATGAGTTCCCTGAATGCACTGGGCTACCAGTTCAGCTCTGCAGATGGGCAGAGCCACTGGATAGGCCACTGCCATGGCCAGCAGGAATGCAGTCTGCCAAGATCTGGACATTGGCTGCTGTAAGCTCCAGGCTTCTTCTCCACCTTAACTGATCCCCAGTGGTTTCCCTTGTGACCCTGCAGATTCTCCCAATGATCCCCACAAGGCAAGACCTAAGTGGGTCTCCCCAGGAGCATCCCACAATGCTGGGGTTGCTGGATGTCCACTTGGGCTCTCTTTTTCCCGAAAACTATGAGCCTAAAGAGGCCTTCTCGGTGCATTGTGCCATCCCGAGGGATGGGCAATGAAGTCAGAGTGGGGATGTTCCTCTTACCCTCTAAATGCAGTCCTTCTCAATCTCTGTGATCCAGGGGGTTCTGGGATTTTCACAATGATGTCTCACCTACAAATTATTGTTATTTAGGTTTCTCATAAAAGGGATTAAAGTCAGGAATGATCTGTGTCATTCTGATGGTGTCACTCTTCTACAGTAACTAAAATTCTTACACCATGATACTGCAGATCATGCTTTCCTGATTTGTAACTATGCCTGGAGGTAAGGCTATTCAGGCAGTCCAAGAATTTATCCAACAAAAGGATAATTGGCCACTTTAGCTCATCAATATTCTATAACTTACCTTTGTTAGATGTTTATTTTCCTCATCATCCTTAAAAGAAAATCAAGAGATTGTGTCCCAGTTTATTCTTCTGTGGTTTGATAAATTTTTCCAAGGAGTTAGATTCAAACATATTTTCTACTTAACATGTTATGATATACAATACACACATAGACACATGTATACACATACATACAATCATGTGGAAGCACTTTATGAGGCCTCATTTTAATCATTCAAGACTATAAAGCATTATGTTAGAGATAGGAGATATCCACATTGGAATCTTGGTGGTGAGACATTCATTGAATAAAAACGAACTTTGGCTTTACTAAATTAAAAAACTGCTTTATAAAGAACCATAGTTAGGATTCATTTAACCATGAACACTAACTAATCATCACTTAAATTAGGGTTTCAAAATGATCAGAATTTTGGTAAGGAAAAGCCTACAGGAAGAGGCCATGCCTAGAGGTTTTTTATTTTTGTTTTCTTAGGATTTTTTTTAATGGATGTTTAAAATACATGTTATGGAAGTGGTGTGGTTACTGATGATGACAAGATGCAGAGTTTTCCATGGGTGTGGTGGCTAGAAAGGAATGTGATGACTGTAGGCTACAGTGGAGAAAATGACCATTGGAAGACATCCAAGGACCCAAGAAGATAAGGTATGTGAAGTTTTGCACAGATAGTTGCTGATGTTACACATGATATTTGGGGTTAGAAAACTGGCCCCAGACCTGCCTTTTGGCTGCACAACCCTTTTCCTCAGCTGCAAAACAGCAACAACAGTGAGGGCAAGGATGATGACCGACTTACCTATTCACAGCCCCAGGATTTAATAAAGATCATGTATCTGAGCACATTTTAAAATTATAAAGCTCAATACAAATGTAAGGTATTGCTATCATAGTTTGGGGAAAAGTTACTTCTTGGTCACTGCATCGGCCAGGATTCAACCAGAGAAACTGAACGAGTAGAAAAAGAGATTTAATGCAAGGAATTGGCTCATGAAGTTGTAAGGAAAAGCCAGGAATGTCTCAAATCCACAGATGGGGCCATGGGAGAGGGAGGCTGCACCGTCAGGCATGAGCTGAAGCAGTCTACAGGCAGAATTTCTTCTTCTGGGGAGACTCAGTTCTACTCTTAATGGCCATTCAACTGGTAAATCCAGGCCCCTGCAGGTTACCTAGAGTAAGCTCCCTTATTTAAAGGCAACGGATTGTGGACATTACTTACATCTATAAAATACCTTCATAGCAACCCCTAGATTTGATTGAATAGATGGGGACAGTAGCCTAGACCAGATGGCACATTAAACTGACCATCACAGTCACATACAATTTTGTGATCAGGAGCCAGTCACTTGGCTTCTTTAAATCTGGCTTTCAACATCTCTGAAATGGGATTGCTGTCTCACAGGGCAGTCGTGAGGATCTGAGGGAAGTGTTTAAACAAACATTAACCATAAAAAAGTTGTCAGCACAAGGAAATGAATTTAAGCTGGCTAACCCTGGCTCCATTTCTTAGTTAATAGGAACAAAATTGCTCCCTGCCCATCTATCTCATTAATAGCATATATAAATTTGTTAACACTTCTGAGACTCAGTGTGTTGGAATTAGCATGATTCACACTGGGTTCTTTACAAATAATCCTTCCTTAAACATTGTTTCAAAATGTTTCACTACCTCCAATCTGGCATCCAAGTGGACGCCTTCCCGGGATCTTGGGCAAGGCTCATTTCTCCAGCTTTGTCCTTGGGAATCTGAGCAGAACAATTGTGATGAGTCTCAGGATTTCCTGAACCAATTCAGCTTCTTAATAGTGATATTTAAATCAAACTCACCTTGGGTAGATGGCTGAGCCCTCTCCGTCATGAAGGAGAAAAATCCCCAGCACATATCATAAACTTCACATAAACCAAGCAAATTTAAAGATTCAGGTCATAGGTGAATAATCTCCAAGATAAAGATTTCTTCTGTACATGTAATAATGGTGCTTTGGAATTTTTTCAAAACTGTGTCTTAAAAGGATATTCTCTGGGCCAAGAAAAATAATTGCAAATTCACCACATCAGATTGAGAAAAATTCAGGGATTTAGTCCTAGAAAGTACTTTTGCCATTTGCTGAGGATGGCATTTGGGAGGATATTGGGTTCTGCTGTGGTTACAGGCAGGCATTAATAGCCACTTAGAAGCAGAACCAAAATAATGCTACAGCTGATGGTAGAGACAGGCTTTGTGAATTCTCAAGAATGCCAGTCTCCCCAAATAGAACTTCATTAACCTGCCCAATTTCTACTGGGTCAGATCACATCACATATTTTCTACTCACCAATTCCCAGTCAGCCAACCAACTGAATATCATGAAATGTTTAAATATCTCCCTTCCCTGTGTCATATAATTTAACTCCATCTTTTCCTCTCTCTTACTTCCTTATATACCTCACCCCCAGTCAAAGAGCAATCGCTCTTAATTATTTAATGCACTACAGTCTTTGAATGCCTATTATGTCCCAAACACTTTTTTTTTAAGATTGTATTTATTTATTTGACAGAGAGACAGAGAGAGAACACAAGCAGGGAGAGCAATGGAGGGAGAAGCAGTCTCCCGGCTGAGCATGGAGCCTGATGTGGGGCTCAATTCCAGGACCCTGGGATCATGACCCGAGCTGAAGGCAGCTACTGAACAGACTGAGCCATCCAGGTGCCCCCAGGTATGTTTATAATAGGCTGCAATTACAGTAAAATATAAAATAGGATTCTCACAATTTAAAAGACTAGTGTAGGAGTTAATTAAACAAATCATTATAGTAAAATATGAGATGTGAAATAAAAAAGATAAGTGCAAATGCTGTAGGAGCCCAGAGGGAGAAAGACCAAATATAGCTGAGTAGGGTGTGGGAAAGTTTCATGGAAAAGATGATGCTCAAATTGCTTCCTGAAGATGAGGAGTCACCTTCCACACATAATTGATACTCAGAATTTACTACACATCCTAAACTAGGGAAGTGCTTCATGCATGTTGGGAAGGAACCATAGTTACCTTCACTTAGAGATTTAGAGAGATGCATAACTTGTTTTTAGGTCACATCTAGTAATGGGGTGACACCAAGATAGTCACTAGAGTCCACTAAAGACTTCAGGGACTAGGAGCATTGTCCAGGCCAAACAGCAACAAAGAAGCACAGCACAAAAGATCATGGTCAACTGGGGAACAGTCCTGAACATCTTCGGAGTCCCGTGTTCTTCAAAGCAAATAGTAAAAAATCAGCAAACCTTTCTGCTCTTTCAGAACCAGGCAGCCTTTTTGTGATTCAACTGGGCTAATATGTTCCATTCCTATGGTTTTTCTCAGACCTTCCTATAGCCTGCTCATCCCAGAATAGACATATCCATATCATTTCATGCAAGTCATCCTACAGAACCCAATTCTTAAGAAGAGAGACAGTGTTTTATGGATATTTCATGTCCTCCAAGCACCAAGCCCACGGATAGAAACACACAGATAGAAAAAGTGTCTGGAACATGCTACTTAGTTGATGAACTTTTTGGTCAATACTTTGCTGTTGGAATTCAACACCATAACTGACTTCCAAGGAAATAACTACTTGAAAAAATTATCTAGCCAACTCAAAAGATAATCAAACATTCAATGTCTGGGATTAGGCTGTAGAAGAACTAGGTTTTGATTTTAGACAATTTGCTCTTTTCCAAAATGTGTCCTAATGGCAAAACAGAAATCCTACCTCTCTAGTTAGTTGTATTTAAATCCAACCACTAATTAAGTTGATTTTCATTATTCCTTCCTCCATTTTTTTTATTGATTCCTAGCACTAAGGAGTCATGATTTAAGGATGAGGATAGACCATTAAGCTGATACAAAGTTACAAAGGTTAAAGAACATTTTGAAACTATAGTAAAAACAAATCTCATTGGAGAACTGGGAGGTAGAGGAGGTGAGTGGAGAATAGTATGTGAAGAATCTGCTGGGAAGCTCAGAACATGACCAGTGTAAATATAGTTAAAATATGTTTTCTACAGTACTTAACCTTGGACCTCAGAAATATTAGATAATCACTTTTGGTTGCAATAGACTCTAAACAATGGTGTCACAAAAATTTCTCCAAGAAAAACTTAGGGAGCTTAATCAGTTTGCTAGGACTGCCATAACAAAATACTGCATACTGGATGACTTAAATGTAGTTTCCTACAATTCTGAAAACAAGAAATTCAAGATCAGGGTATTGGCAGGTTTGCTTTCCCATGATTTGTAGGTAGCCACCTTCTCACTGTCTTTACATGGCTTTTTTCCTGAATATTCATGTGTCCCTGTTGTCTCTTTATTTTCTTTAAGGACACTAGCCCCATAAAGTCATGCCCTTCTCAGGGCTTCCTGTATCTGGTGACTGATTGAGGGAGATATAAAGGCCCAGCCATTTCAGCCCAACACAAGATATTACTGCTAACACTCAGTACAGAACACCTGCCATATTGGCTGAGGCTTTTTCAGGCCCACAGATCAGTTCTAGTTCTCAGTTGGCCTAATCCTGCCTTCCCAGGTGTTGATCCTTAATAAATATCTTGCCCTCCAAATTCCATCTCCACTTTTGAAGAACCCGAACTACAACAAATAGCTTTCAAAGCTCTGCAAGAAAATAAGGTTAAATATATAATTTTATGTCCAGTCAAATTATCACTCAAACATTAAGGCTGGATGTTAAATCATGCAAGACTCATAGAGCTATCTCCTTATGTCCCCTTTCTGAGGTTAAAAAAAAAAAAAATTGCTTGAAAATACACTTGAGGAGACAAAGAAAAAAAAAATCAAGAAAATGGAAACGAAGAAAACAGTGGACCCAAAGCCACAAGTGAATAAAAAGGAAAACTGGGACACAACTGCGCAACAGGACATGAAAAATAAAAAGTCCCAAGTAGAATATTAGAATAACAGAAGGAAATTTTTCACAAAAAGGTAGATTCTTATTTGATAGGTAATGTGATCAAGTGAGAAAATCTTTGTAAAATGATGACAAAATTATATTTCAATAAAAAAACAAAGAAAATTAGAAAGTTTAGATACAACATATATATTGATAAAATACATATATAAAGCATATTCAAAATATCTTCATTTGAAAAGCTGAAGTAAATGAAAATAAGTGCTCATTTTCATATTTTGAAAGCTTATTTTGGAAAGGGGATGGCCTGAAACTACGTGACACAGAATTTGTGTCATTTCCTACCCCCAGAAGGGCCTCTCTGCTTGATCTTGGGGTGAATGATATGTAATCATAACATTGCTAATGACCCGTATTGGTGCTTGAATTTTCAATCTAAGCTATAGGCAAAGTGAGGAAGGCTTAGGCATATTTATAAAAAAGAATGAAAAAGTAATAAGCCTTGACGATGTTTAATGATGTTGCTGGAAGATCATGAGAATTGCAAGGAGAGAAACTGAAAGGAAGTTCAGGGCTTCTCATTTCATCTTCTTTCTCTCAGAACAGAAAGTCCGATTTGCCTCAATTTGATGGATCAAGATGAAGCATTTAAAGTCTACTTTTAAAAATTCTTACTGTATCCGTGGAAGAACCCACCCAATAATAAAAAGGTAGGATGAGAGGTGGGAAGGTGGGGAAAGTGAGACAGTTCTGCTTTTCCTTTTTAATCATGCAGAACAGAGAGTCAGTAGCTAATGTTCAAAATTAATAATTGGAGAAATAAAAGTTTCACCTACTATGGGGAATTTTGAAGATAACTATTGGAAGAATCAAAGGGAAAAAAGAACCTACCTGTGGGAAATGGATCAGAGATGAGCAGGGATGGAATAAGGAACAGGTGATTTTTGCTGAATGCCCCACAGCACTGTTTAAATTTAACTCCCTGCAACCATAAGTATGGCACCTGGCTTCTGCTCTCCCTCTGCGCCCTCTATCTGCCCACACTCATGACTCTCTACCTGAACTTTGATGTTTTCCTCACCTTCAGAACACAGTTTCTTCTCTTTATGTCTTACTGTTCCACACAGCAGAACTCTAGGACTCAAGAGTGGCTCAGCACTCCATTACCCCATTTTCTGGGCACTGGCCTATGCCTGATAGGAGGGAACAGCTAGTAAAATCTTATCTCCCCAACTGGTTTACAAGTACTTTGACTAACTTCCTCTGTGCACCTAGAAAGCCCAAGATCATAATACATACTTGGGCCAGTTCATATGTTTAAGGTGCACAGAGCCAGTCACTAGCAATGTGACCATGAGCAAGCCACTCACCTCCTGAGGTCTCTCTTTTCTCATCTGTAAAATGAACACATCAAAGGTCCAAACTCTGAAAGGAAATGATCAATTTGGTGTATGTGGGTAGACAAGATTCAAGACACACCCTTTTGGGGAAAAAGTAGCTCTTAAAGGCATTTTCTTTATTCACCTAATCATAAATCAGAGCAGAATTATGGAAAAAAACAAAAACAAAATCAAAAAACTTTGGCAACTAGTTATAGATACCTGAGCATTCTTCTTTGTCACCTGAAAGGCCCAGCAGAGTAAATTTCCCCTGAACCAAGCATCTTCAAGTTATGTGACTTCCAACAGGTCCCTTCATTGGTCTGGGGCTCAGATGCCACATCTATTTCAATTGTAAGAATGAAAGTGATGCTCTTTGGAGTCTCCAACCAAAGCTGGGCTCTGCATCCTAACTGCCCCCAAGCTCATTTACAGCGGCGC
Source organism: Mustela putorius furo (assembly GCF_011764305.1). NCBI lineage: Eukaryota > Metazoa > Chordata > Mammalia > Carnivora > Mustelidae > Mustela > Mustela putorius. The sequence continues at coordinate 31,184 of NW_025422138.1, read as the reverse complement.
AGCTTGGCAGTCCAGAAAAGAAACCATACCATGTCCTCTACCCCTGACTTGTCCAGAATTCTTCCTAAATCTGATTGAAAACATGAGATGCTGCCTCTGGCCATTTCTCTCACTGATCTTCATCTCATGTCCAGATTTTTCTCTTTACCTGTTTCCTTGGACTCTATTCCCCAGACCATCCCTCCTTTCCTGGCCACCAGGTCCAGGACATGGGTGCCAGTTCTGTTTTGCCTCATGCCTTGGGCCAGGGTCAGGGTCATGCCATAAAAGAAGTGAAGGCCTGACTAGCCCAACAGTTAAATTAAATTAAAGGGTTTTTTTCCAAGCCATGAGAATTGTAAGAACACCCATCCAAAGAAAACCAAAAGTGATGTGTGTGCTTGATGCATAATTGGTATATCATTAAAGGTCAAAAAGGTCCTCCAGTGAGGACTGGAACTATCTATATGAAACCAAATCTCCAGCAGCCACTGAGGACCAGGAAAGGTGGATGGCAATCCATCAGAGAGCAATCTGGCCTAGAGAGTTCGTTGATTGCCCTGGCAAATGAGAATTAGACTCTAACTATCCCATTGGCAGGTTTTAGAAATTTTTAAAATATACTCTCTACAACTGTCACAGTGTCAAAACAATTATTTGCCTGCTTGAGCAGATGTCAGGCATTGTAAAGTGTATATGTCTTTTAAAATTAAATGAGAAACTTTCAAAAATTGGTATAAGCTGGAATCCTAATTATAGCATATACAGATCCCTAAAGTCAGGAGGTGAGGAGGGGAGAATGCTGATTTTCCTTTTTCTTTTTCTTTTCCCTGAGGCGCTGAATTGTAAGCACGCTTGTAGTAAAAGTAGAATGTGTCACTTGAACTTCAGGGAGGGATTCCAAGACATTTTGCCTATCATTCTTGCCTTTGAGCCCTCATTAGTCTTTAAACGTGTATTCATTTTCTCTGCATGGTCTGCAGACGCCCCTGCACGGTCTCTCTCGTTGCTCCACGCTGGCCCTGCCTGTTCAGCCAGGCAGCATCTTTGCCCCATTTTACAAAGGCAGAGCCGAGTGGTATTTCCAAGTCTCCTAATTCCAAGACACTCACTCCTTCTCCCACAGGCCTCCCTATGTGCCTTCCTTCCTGGTCCAGTAACTAGACCTCTGTTAGGATTACCTTGATGATCACCCTCCTGTTGCTGTTTCACGGACTCTGAAACTTTTCCACAGACGCGTAGGTAGGAAGTAAAACAGGGAGCCTCCAACATAATGCCCCTTGAGATATTCACAACTAGTCGACATTTAATTAATGGTAAATGATCAGTTGACTGAGATAGTAACACCAGGAAAGATATCCTCCTCAAACTGAAGGAGTATCCAACTCCACCACTGTTGATTGATAATCTCCCTTAGACAAGGCATGTGGACCGTCAGGAATGTTGCATGAAATAAGGCAAGATTTCCTCCCTAAGGAATCCTGTCTAGACTGGAAGTCTAGACAGGAATGTTCTTACTTTGAAAATGCAATGGCAACCCTCATGAAGGGATGACATGCTAAAGAATCAAAGGGGAGAAGGAAATAGTCACGGCTTGTTGTTGAGGGACTCTTCATCTTCTCCATGTCTATTAAGTACCTCCCATGCACTGAATGTTTTACGTCTGTTTGTGACAACCTTCACAACTCTACAAGAACAGCAGAGACTCGAGGCACCACAATGCTCAGAGTTATCTTTAGATTCCAAAAGGAAGCAGTATGGATTAATTGCAGCTTAGTGGGTGCAGGTGGTACCCACCAGAGCCTCTTTACTGGGTGGCACAGCTATCTCCCAGACACTGTTAGTATTGACAGTCATGAACTCCCAAATGGCCCCTTGCTTCAGAAAATTGCCCTTGGCTGATGAGAGCCTCCTGGCCTGACAAGTCATGTCCTCACCCCCAGGGATGCCCCACAGCAGATGACTGATAAGGGCTCAATCATCTTCTTGGCCTCAAGGTAGGGGCCACTCTATGGTGTGGTTTATGCTCCAGAACGCCTTGTTGATCAGGCCAAGGCTGGATTCCCTGAGATCACAACTTAATTTGCCCTTCCTTTTTCCTGCCTGCCCCCTGCCTCCTCCAGGTTTCTCCTAACAGCACCCCTGCCCATAAACCCCAGGAATCAGGAATCATGGTCTCAGCCTCTGCTTCTTACATCTAAGACAGTTACCTGTTCTTTTGGAACCCTATTTCCTCACCTCTAAAACCCTGGAAATAGGTCACAAGCAGTCGTGAGTGCTAGTGAGATGATGTAATTTAATCTCTTTATAATTTCCTGGGCTCAATAAATTATAGCAAGGATTTTTCCTCTTTAGGTACATTTAAGAGAACTGCTGGTCTCTGGGATATAGAACAGAGACCCTGGGCAGCATCAGCTGCCCACAGAAACTGAAGAACCAGAAGCAGCCAGAAGTTTTTCAATGCAGGAGGATCCAGCCCACCCTCAGGAGTCTGGAGAACCAGTCAGAACTTGTACCCCATTTCCACAACAGGTGGGGGCAGGGAGCCAGTCAAGGACCTGGTGGAGGGGAACAGGTGGCAGGGCCAGTGGGGTGCCATTGGAAGAGCTTCAATTCAGTACATTTGTAGGTTAGCTTTGGTGTTCACCTTTTAAGCAGAAGGGCAAATAGATTGCCCACCAGATAAAACAGCTTTCTCTGAAATATTGCTTCCTGACTCTACCGTTTCATCTCCATTGGCTGCGGCTTCCCTCCACCTTCTCCTTTCAGGCTGGCTTCCCACCATCGCTGCGGGGCGAGCCCCAGCTGATGAGGGCACCTGGCTTTTGTGGCATCTCTTCAAAGCTAGAGGTCAGGTGTGTTTCTAGGATTTAATTACGCTGGAAATGAAATCCAGCCCTGGAGTGGCTCATCGTCTTTATTATCACATTTCTTACCGCTTGTCAGGCCACAGTAGTTCTGGGTCTTAAAAAGGAAGAAGCAGGATGCTTCCCAGGCATGGCTCAGTTAATCTATTTCACACAGCATTTCAGGTACCTTCCTCCATTTTAGCAGGTTAAAAAAAAAAAAAAACCAGCATGATCGTAGGCTTCTGGGAAAAAGAATTACCTTAAAATGAACAAAAGAAAAATGCATTTTGAAATAACACATTATTTCAAATATATTTCTTATTATATTATAATATAGTATGTATAAGATATAAAAACATAAAAATTTAAAAAAATCACTTGTAATCTCACCAGCTAGATAGATACAACCACTTTTAGTATTATGGTCTCCTTCCTGCCAAGCACTGGTGTGTGCTCCTGGGCTTAACATGTAAGTAGTGAAAGACAGAGAAAGAAGCGGTCTTCTCTTTAGAATGGGAGAAATATGACCCTATAGGGGTTGTGATTCACTGTATAATCCTTTTTTTATATTATTTATGTATATATTCACTAACATTTCATATAGGATACTAATTCACTGAGACAAAGAAGGGTCCCCACCCCTTTTTCAAGCAAGCTAGAGCCAGGGCAAAAAGTCAGGACTTAAAAGAATTTCTGTGCTCAGTAATGCTACAGACGATCACATTACAGTCATGTTTTCTGTGCCTAATAAAATATTCTATAGTCACTCAGATTAATCAAATGAGATGAGGGGATTTATACACTGCTGTGCATTGAGAAAGGGGCTTAACAGTCTCCCAAAATAATATCATTTGACATCCAGAGCTATTAGACTGCATTGGCAGAAGGTATCCATTCTGTAGCCTGATTTGTGTTCAGCGGGTGGCAGTCCCCTACACGTCCCCCTTAGTGTGGTGAAGGTTGGCAGCTACAGGGCGCTGACCTTTCTCACTCTGGAGATGTGATTGCTTTCACACTGATCGCATAGAAACACTTAGCAAATCTCACACTGTTAACTCCATCGCACACTAGCAATGCTGGCATTTTATTGAGTGTCGTGTGGCATTAGCCAGCTCAAAACTCACTAAGATGGGGAAGCCATGCCGAATTAATAACTTCTAAGGTAGTAATGTAGTCAGTTTTCATACAACTAATAAGCACCACTTTAGCCAAAGACAAAAGTCACAAAATCATGGACTCCTGAGCAAAGAAGTAAACTTCAAGAACTTCTGATCCAGCACCCTCACTTTACGAGTAAAGGAAACTAAGAACCAAAGGGGATTTTTTTTTTTCAAGGTCACAGAACTAAGATTGGAGTAGTGGCTTCCAACCTGCATGTCAGCAGCATGAGATCTTAAATGGAATTCTGCATATATAACTACAATATGCATGAAACATCTAAGAAAGGAGCACCAGGCCTGAAAAACAGTTGGCATCAAAGCTTTATCCTTCCTTGTCCATTTCACCTATGAGCAATTCAGAGAGCCCTGAATCTCCATGAAGCAGAAATCAAACCAACTTCCCTTAGCAAACTGGCTCCAAGAAAATTTCTTGCACCTTCAAGTATTTTTTTTTTTTTTTAGCAAATAATCTGTGTTAGACTGATAAACGTTTCAATTAGAAAAGTGTGATCTCCAGTCTTCTCTTTTGCAAAAGAAAAACATTAATGGTCACTACAACAGCAAGTGAATACCCATTAGAAGGTGAACAGAAAATGAAAACGAGTGGAGATTGTAATAGAAGATTATAATAGCCTCTCCCAGCATCGGTGCTGGCCATGATCCACTACAGAACTGATGCGGTTTCGGTGGGACTAGCAGCAGCCTCAGCCCCAGGAAGAGTTCAGGATTGGCCTTAGGCCAGTTAGCTATGGGTTACCACTGAACTGGCAAATGTCAACAGCTGACTCAGATCCACTGAGCAAAACCAAACATCGACTTTGGCTTGGGGGCAAAGCAAACAAAGTTTACAAATTGAGGGATGCAAAAGGAAATCAAGAGGGTAAAAAAACGAACTGGTGGTTGCCAGGGGAGAGGGCGCTGTGGGGATGGGTGAAATAGGTGAAGGGGATTAAGAAGTACCAACTTCAAGTTATAAAATAAAGGTCAAGGAGATGAAAAGTAGAGCATAAGACATTGTGCAGTGACTGTACAAGACATTGTACAGTGGATGGTAACTATACTTATTGTGATGAGCATTACATAATGTGTAAAATTGTTTAGTCACTGTGCTATACACCTGAAATTAATATAACATTGTATGTCAACTACACTCAATCATAAAAAAATTTAAACAATACAGCCAAGGTCAAGAGTAATCTTCAAAGAAGTTGTAAGCTTCCTATTTACAATAATTCTAAACAATCATTGTTTATTATAGCTATAGATAATAAGTTGAGAGCAAAGTCGCATCAGACATCTGGATAGCCAATTGCCTCCCTCCATAAGTAAGGTTAAAACTGTTCTGCAGTTCAGCTAGTCTGAAGGAGTCTTGGGACTTCCTCATTCGGGTCAGTTACACACCATCCCTTTTGAGATTATGTATTATATAATATAACTAAAGGATATGACCAAGTGCAATCCACTTAGACACAAATATAACCCTATTTATTATGTTCAGTCTTCCCAGGCTAACATAACCCAGTCTAGTGAATGTCTGAACCAAGGACTGGCAAACCAAAATGGGGCTTAGTTACCTCATCCCTAGGAGTCAGACCTGGATACCATTAAACCAGTTGTGAAAACTTTCTTGCAGGTGTAACTCATGGCCAGCCTGATTGGTTCAAGGATACATATGTGCCCTAATTGGTCCAAGTAGAGAAATGTCCAGGACTTTTGTTTGACAGTTTAGGTAGAGATATTCTTTTGCAGGGATATTATCAAATAAGCATTAGTTGTTTTTTATGCTGCCTGCCTTCTGAAAGTCAGAAAGAGATTCACCTACCCTGTGCCATAGCCTGTGTTAGACAGTGAGCTAAACAGGATCCCTGCTCTCTAGGAAGTCACATCTTACCAAATATTGACAGTAGAAAGAAGTTAGAGGGGTCTGCAAACTATTTTCCAATACTCCAAAGACCCAAGAGACCAAAAAAAAAAAAAAAAAAAAAAATCACATCTTTAACCCAAATAAGACTGAATAAGACTGTGTATGGGGCTCTGATTACTTTTGAATGGGGTAACACTGGTTATTCCAAAGTGACAAATTCTGATTAACAGTTAGAAATGGAAAAATGGGTGAGAGCACAGCATAATATATAGAGTTGTCGACTCAGAACGTTGCATACCTTCTGGAACTAATGTAACATTGTACATCAGATACACACACACACATATAATCTTTAAGTATTAAAAAAGTAATGAAAATATAAATTTAAATCTAATTAATTGTAGTTTTATGGCATGAAATCTTCCAATATAGAAAGATTCTGTAAAAAAGAAAGAGAAAGAGAAAGAGAGTGACGGGGGAGGAGGGGGGAGGAAAGAGGGAAGAAAAAGATGGAGGAGGAGGAGAAGGAAGAGGAGGAGGGGAAGGAAGGATAAGGAAGAGAGAATGAAGAAAGAGAGAGAGGGAAGAAGGAAGGGGGGGAGGGAGGGATGGACGGAGGGAATAATTAAATGAATTAAATGGGGCAGGGTATAGATCAACCTTTAATTCAATCACATTTACACTAGCTAAAGTGTCCTAGACTTCATTTTTCTGAGCGATTCCATTCCCACCTCTTCTGACTGGCAAAAAAAACCATCTTGAAAATACCCAGAAACAAGACGCTAATAAAGATGAATAAATAGGCTCATTTTCCCTCTACTTCACAACACAGGAACATCATTTGAAAAATACCCACTGAGCTCTCAGAAGAGGTGCTGCCTTCGTCTCCTGGGCCTGCCACAATAAATTATCACAAACGGGGTGACTTAAAACAACAGAAGTTTGTTCTCACGCTTCAGGCGTGAAGTCTGAAATCAAGGTGTCAGTGGGACTCACTTGCACCACAGTCTCCCGTGGGGAATCCTCCAGGGCTTCGTCCAGCTTCCGGTGGCTCCTAGAGTTCCTCAGCCTGTGGCAGCATAACTCCAATCTCCATCTTTGTCCTCATGTGGCCTCTTCCGTGTATCTCTGTATCTAATCTCCCTGTCTCTTCTCTTGTAAGAATACTTGTAAGGACGTAATCATTCTAAATCCAGGATGATTTCATCTGGATGTCCTCAACTCAGTTTCATCTTCAAACACCTTATTTCCCAATAAGGTCACATTCACAAGTACCAGGGGTTAGACCATGGATGTATCTTTTCAAGGAACATTATTCACGGTACCAAGTTGCTGCATGCATACTCCTGATTTTTTGACAACCATATTTCTGACCATGTGGGGAAATCACCACCCAAATCAACACCAGCCCCTCAAAAGCAGTATAATTGAAACAAACTCATTCTTTTTTTTAAGATTTTATTTATTTATTTGACAGACAGAGATCACAAGTAGGCAGAGAAGCAGGCAGAGAGAAGGGGGGAAGCTCTCTGCCGAGCAGAGAGCCCGATGTGGGGCTCGATCCCAGGACCCTGGGATCATGACCTGAGCCGAAGGCAGAGGCTTTAACCTACTGAGCCACCCAGGCCCCCCTGAAATGAAACTCATTCTTATTCCTCCCCAAACTGTTTTGTTACTCGAATCTCTCACTATTAATGCCCCACATCGAGTCAGCGGCTATGCTCTGTTTTACACCTGAAACTTCTCTGGCATCCACTTCCCTCTCCATCCTACAACCACCCTCTCAGATGCTGGTCTCCCTCCCCATGCTCCAGCCTTAGTCCTGGCCTCTTTGACTTTAGCTTTACCACCCCCACCCCTAATCCAACCCCCCCACTACTAAGAGAGTGACTTCCTAAAATAACAACCTGTTCACAAGCCAACAATGGCCTTCTGCATTTATCTCTTATTAAACCTTACAGTTACTACAAGGATCATTTAAGCTGTTCAGAGGTCACCCACTCCAAGAAACATTCTGTGATCTCCCCCATGTAGAAGTTTTCTCCTCTCTGAATTCCCATAGCCACTCTTCTCTGACTCTTATTATTTTAATAAATTGGTAGTTCAGGGTAGCAATCTACAGTTGTTTCCATCAGGGACTCACCTTGCATCCCTGGACATGGCCCCATATGGACTCCTTTATTGATCACATCTTGGGTTTCTCTTCATCCCTGCTGCTCTAAGAACTAATGCTTAGGTTGAGCCCTGATATAATTTTACCTCCCCCACTCCACTATACTTGACTGGACACAAACAAAGTTTGGGGCATTCAGACATTCTTCCTTGGACTGAAAATTGAGGTTGAAAAATCCTTTGAGAATTACTTATTTCAGCAAAGAGAAATTTATTTTCATTCACATTCACACTGGTGTGGTCAGTGAACCTGTCTGTCACTGGTCCACCACAAAATAAATATAGAAATTGAGGGTATGCATTTAAAAACTTCTGTTGGAATTTGACAGAGTCATTTTATATCTGTTGATTTTAATAATTTAAAATGTAATAATTACATTTTGTATTTATTTTTATTTTCCAAGAATTTATTCTTAATAACATTTTGAAGGAAGTTCACTTACCAAAAGTTACAAAAAAGCCCAGCATTTCCTATACTCTTTGCTCCACTCCCCCCACCAATGATAATATCTTACTTAACCATTGCACATTGGTCCAAATCAGGAAATTGACTCTACTATTTCATTTGTATTATATTCTACAAAAATATCCATGTATGACACATTAGAATTTTCTTTATTAAAAAAAACTGGCTATTCACCACAGATCATTCGGAGCGAGGTAGTTTACATAATTTTATTACAAAAATAATTTAAAGTAGCAATAGAAAATGATAAAAGAGTGGAAATGCCACAAGCTTGGGACCAGCCAACTTGAATCAAGCCCTGCCTGCCCCCAGTAAAGCTGTGGAAAAATTCCATACCTAGAAATGGTGTTAATAATTATTAACTGGAATATGGAGATAACAGTTACTCCATATCACAGAACTATAAGGATCAGAGGCATTTTGGAAAATGTTTTCAAATGCAAACCAGTGTTGTTTCTTACTTTACAAGCTCTAGATAATTTTCAAGCCCCTTCCCCATGCATTATAAGCCTCTTTCATTTTAACGAGGGTGATTTTCCCAGTTTTACCCAGGAAGTTTAGGAATGTGGAGAAGACTACACTGAGTCAAACAGCCAGGATGAGAGTCGAGGTATGAACTCAAGCCCTCTTCCCCAGAGCAAGCTACTTTTCACTCCCCACATGACACTATCTATCTCTAATCTTCAGTAAGTCGATAACCAAAGGGAAGAAAAAGATAATTTGTGCAGGTTTTATAGGTTACATTGCTAACTTAAAGCACTAGTTAAAAAAATACTCAGTGTTTTATGATAGTTGGCCTTTGTCATATATGCTTTCTTTTCATTTATATGTAAGTCTGTCCTCTCTTCCCCTTTCCCAAAAGTGGCACCATAGAGGTTGCTAAGCAATCGTCCCTGACAAGGTCTCAGCACCTGTCAATAAAATGGAATATTCTCCCATTCCCTCTTCCATTTTAGTGCTGAGGAGGGTGTCAATCAAAGAACATCAGTAAATGCTGGCTTTTGAGAGAAGGCAGAGAGGCCCTGTCAGGCAGGGAATAAAAGATGACTATTTTTAAACTAACAAGTCCTTTCTTAAAGTAAGGCTGTTGAGTAAGAGAAAGACAAGTTTCACTATTCCACTTTTCTGGGAGGTGAAAGGGCTTCCTCAGGTCAAGCCACCATCTTGATTTGAGAAAGATGCCTTGTTTGTCCAGAGAACATTTTTTTTTTTTTAAAGCACCACCACTCTTTATAAATCAAAGAGGAAAAAACCACTCAACAAATGGGTATCTGAAAATAATATTTTTCACAAAGGCTCAGAGATTTAGAAGATTCTCAAGAGATTGGTCATAATATTTAACTAAAGAAGACCTCCAGAGAATATAGAATTGATATGCAGTGTTGAGTACAATTAAGTAATATTAAATTTATCAACTATATTTATATAATCAATAAATACAATCCAAGTCACTGTGTATACACCTCCACAACAGCTGCCATCTTTGTACACAGCTCTGTACTAGACAAAGATAAATACACAGAGATTAAGCTAAAGGGGCATTTGCTCTCCAACAATACATACAACTACTTTGACACAGAATTAATACTGCACATAAATGTGCAAGTTGGAGCAGCTAGTCAAGCCAGAGAAAATGTGTCATATATTCAAGATTGAAATAATCAATCAAACCACTATACTACCCATTATCTCCCTAAAAAGGAACCTTCAAATTGGCCCCAAACTGACTTGGGGTCAGAACATACAGCTCTGTTACTTTAGAATGTGCCAACTTGCTCTTAAGCCCATACCTGAATCATTTTTCTAAACAGACTCATTAACCTTTGCTCAAACATATGCATATGTTCCTAGCAGGTGGCAGCATTCTTTAATCCCTGGTAATATCAAGATAATTCTAGCACAGACACAGAAATGTCAGTGTTGCTAACCTTTTTAATTACACAACCATATTATCTTCATGTGACATAGGAAATGACACACTACAAAGTTCTACTTCAAATATCTTGTGCTAAAAGCAACTCCATATGAGGAAGAGAATATGGTGAATTCAACACAAAAGCCCATGACAGTAAAATGGTAAGATAATGGACCTGGTGAGTCCATGAGAATGAAGTTGATAGGAAAGAGCTAACCCAGTGACAAGCGTTGAATTCTCCACCAAAGTAGAGCAGAAGAGCGTCTGATTTCCCACACTTTACCAAGTCAGAAAGTATGACACCAGCCACTGGGAATAAAAAGCACAGAACACATTTTTATAATCTTTCCCCTAAAGAATTAGTAGGACACCTGTTGGCTTACATATTTTCTTGGTGAGAAATAATGCTTTCCTAATAATATAGATGTTTGGTTATTGGTTTTTAATCTTCCTAGCATTAAGCACCTGAACAGTGATTAATCCTCAAAGCCACTTCCCTTCCAGCCCACTCTCAGCCTCCCGATGCAGACAGAAATTCAAATAGTATCCATAACCTTAGGACCTAGTTTTAGATGACACCTTGGCACAGATACTTAAATTAGGACCCTGAGGCTGCCTGGTGTGATTTCCAGTCCCAACCCATCATTTTCATGTCAGGGAACTGCAATCATGCTTGTTCCCTCCACTGAAATGTAATCAGTGTGGTGCAGTAGGAGTCATTGATCCAAGCTTGGGCTCTACCCTTTCATGGAGCCTCAGATGTCTCCTCTGTAAGATGGGGCTAAGAGTGCCCACACACTAGAGTTGCTTAAAAAAAAAAAAAAAAAAAAGAAGGTTAATAAAATAGCCCGATATTTGCCACATAATAATTACTTAACAAGTGGTAGTCTGCTGACCTCCATTTGACTGTGAGGCAGATGATTTATCATCTTTGTATCAACAACACAGAACTTTATATATTGTAAAGTGCTCTTTATTTTAATTTTTAAAAATACTCAACCCATACCCCAACTACTTCTGCTTTCAACACAGCGGACAATAATGCAAAAAATGTTACCAGAGTGCTGCTAAGCAACTGAGTGACACTGGAAGATAATAATAAAAGGTAAAACAGATAACCTTGTCCTTGACATGTGAAGATGGTGATATTGATGGTAAAAAGTCATGTGAGTGAAAATATCAAATCTCATGGAATGCTTACACCTTCCAGGATACCCAAAAATAAAGACCATTCTCCATGTTGTGGCTTAGCCATTCTCTGCAATGCGCATTGACTCTGGATCATGACTTGTGTTTTTAAAAGGCCAGCCTATTACCCATAGTTATTCCCCAGCACTCAACAGTTATGTCCACGGATAGCCAGGTGGGGACATCAAAATAGTGTGAAATTGTGTGAGGTAAAACCTTGCACAAATACAAGGCTACGTATAATGTCAAAGCACCTGCCTCGTTGTCCCTAATGCGACTGTACAATCTCAGCAATGTAGCTGTCTCAAAGAGACTTAGAAACATTTCCCTAGCTGTGTAACAGAGATGCCCAGACTTTGTGTGTAAGAGAAAGAAGCCAGGATTTAAAGCATAAAACCAAAGGTGAAGATTATGTAAGTTTACCCACATCTTTTCCCCATGTTCTCAATTATTCATAAGTGTGTGGGTGAAACAGTTTATTTTAAAAATTTCAGGGCTTCTTTACTTTGTCCCTTACCTGCACTTCTGAAGGACTAGTGTGCCCACCCTATTTTTAAATTAAATCAGGATTCTAGAATAAATACTTCTGTAAATCTCACAAAAGAATTAATTAAATCACACAATTTTCAGTGCAATCAGGACACATAAAATCTGTAGACTCCAAAATTTTTGAAAGGGCTCCCAAAAGCAGCTGAGGTGAGACAGAGGATGCCCAAGAAGTAACAATAAGAAGCATGAGGGATGGTACAAAGGCCCAGCTGGCAGATCGCAGGAATTGCCAATAAAAGGTACCCTTCTCGAAGATGAGGAGCTCATCCTATAGAGAACTATTTCTCTTGTTTGTCAGAATGAGACCAGGAACTGGGGTAAACAAGACTGGAGGATAAAGGCCTCCAGGGCTCAATTTGATTTGGGAAATGAGGAAATGAGGTTACACTAAAAAACAAAAACAAAAACAAAAAACAAAAAAGTAAAGCAGAGATGAGCTATAATTTCAGGAAGCAGTCTGTCTCTGTAGCAGTAAAAACAAGAAAGCCCTTTGAATGTAAAATCTGGAAGACTAGACTGGGCACCATTACCAAGAGCAGCTCATAAGGAGCTTATCCAGTAGAATAAAATGGATTAAAATTTAAATAATAAAAAGATATAGGAAATTATTGATATAAATTAAATATAAGAAAAACAGAAATCCTCACCAGAAAAAACAGTGCCAGAGAGCAGATTGAAATTGAGACCCAGCATTTTGCCGGGATTTATTTTTCAATAATAATAAAATAAATATCTCCTTGAATGAGAACCACAATGCGAAAATGCAGACAGTCAGGGAAAATACGGTGAAGCAACACAAATATTGCTGTTCCCAGGAGTTCTTATTAAGGACATTAATAAGATACAAACCGTACGAGAAGTAGAGACACATTTATCAATATAAACAAAGTGCTTTCTTGATTTTATTAACTAATAGCATGATCATATCAATTTATTTTTAGCTCATATTTGGGAACTAATAGGTGCCTAAAAATGTAGAAGGCCTCAGAATGTTATAATTATGGAAGTAACTACCAAAACAAAACCTCAAACCTTAATAATTACAGAACTATGAACAAACCAAAAGAAAACAGTCAACCACATACTTTTATAAAAACAGAAAAGCAAAAACAAACCATAAAATATAATTCAAACTAAATGTATTTGCTAATATCAAAAAAAAAGTAAATGTGTTTAAATTACATACAATAAAAAAGATTTTCAGATTGTTTCACAAGGCAAAGTCATATTCTTTTCTTTTTATTTAATTTTATTTTTTCAGTGTTTCAAGAGTCATTGTTTATGCACCACACCCAGTGCTCCATGCAATACGTGCCCTCCTTAATACCCACTACCAGAAATCAAAGAGACATATCTTTTTTTTTTTTAATTTTTTATTTTTTATAAACATATATTTTTATCCCCAGGGGTACAGGTCTGTGAATCACCAGGTTTACACACTTCACAGCACTCACCAAAGCACATATCTTTTAAAAGTGATTCATAGAAATAGAAAAAAAGACTGACCAGAGTAACTGCTAAGACATAAACAAAGCAGGGATCACTATATTAATACTAGACAAGTTGGAATTAAGGCTCCAAAGCATTAAATGAAACAAAGAAGGGCACTTGGTAATACTAAATTTCCTGTTCAAACTGAAGAGTTTCGATTTATGAACACCTATTCACCAGATAACTTAGCAGCATTATTCATAAAGCAGAAATCTTGTAAGCTTTGATGAGAAACAGAGATACCTTAGTGGTAGGAGATAAAGTTGATGAAGTGGAAGTGGTTCTGGTTGATATGTATCAAATTTATTTCCCTGAAATAAAGAGTGAAATTTATTTCATATCCCATGAAACAGTCATAAAAATTGACTCTGTATTGGGCCACAAATAAAACCTCAGTAGGTTCCAAAAATAAAAATAGAACAGATAGTTTTTTCCCATCACAGTAGAATTAAACTAGAATCTAATTACAAAAGAAGATAAAATGGTCATTTCATCTCTAAATTTTTTTTTTCCTTAAACACTTATGGCTTCAAAGAGAACTAGACTGAAGTAACAAAACTTCTAAAACACACAGATGAGGAAAATACAGTCATCAGAACTTTAAAAAATGAGCTAAAACAGTTTCAGAGAATAAGTTAATAACCTTAGCCACCTACTCATCTAAAAATAGAATAAAATAATTAATTATACATTCTATTTTTAAATTACAATAAGATAAAACAAAGGAAAAATAATAAAGATAACAACAAAAATCAATGAATTATCAACTAAGAAAAAATTTGAACCAATAAAGTAAAAATCCTTCTTCAGTGGGGACAGGAGGATGGTAAAAATATATAAATCATTCTTTATCTTACATTTTTAAAGGAGGTATAAGTATTAAAAGGAAAAACGATGAGATGCACAGAAAATTAAAGAACCACAGAGATTGCTTAATTAAAATCCATACAAAATTGAAAATTTAAATAAAATAATATTCTAGGGAAATAGAATTTACCCCAACTGAACCAAAAAAAAATTGAAAATTTAAACATATTGATTTCCATAAAGGAAATAGAAAAGTTAAACTCACTATATGGGCAAAAATCCAACAGCTTAAAACATGCTCTACTAAGAAATTTAAATGGAGTAGACATTTTTGTGCATTACTAGTGGTAATATAACCCTTGTGTTGAACAATGTTAGAATATATTTTTAAAATAAAAATACAGAGTGCTTGGGTGGCTCAGTGGGTTGAAGCCTCTGCCTTCGGCTCAGGTCATGATCCCAGGATCTTAGGATCGAGCCCCGCATCGGGCTCTCTGCTCAGCAGGGAGCCTGCTTCTTCCTCTCTCTCTTTCCCTGCCTCTCTGCCTACTTGTGATCTCTGTCTGTCAAATAAATAAATAAAATCTTAAAAAAAAAAATACTGGGTCATAGGGCAGTTCTATTTTCAACATTTTGAGGAACCTCCATGCTGTTTTCCAGAGTGGCTGCACCAGCTTGCATTCCCACCAACAGTGTAGGAGGGTTCCCCTTTCTCCGCATCCTCGCCAGCATCTGTCATTTCCTGACTTGTTGATTTTAGCCATTCTGACTGGGATTGGGAGGGAGACAAACCATAAGTGACTCTTAATCTCACAATACAAACTGAGGGTTGCTGGGGGGAGGGGGTTTGGGAGAAGGGGGTGGGATTATGGACATTGGGGAGGGTATGTGCTTTGGTGAGTGCTGTGAAGTGTGTAAACCTGGTGATTCACAGACCTGTACCCCTGGGGATAAAAATATATGTTTATAAAAAATAAAAAATTAATAAAAAATTTAAAAAAAAATACTTTAGGCTCTTTTTCAACTTCATATTTCCTGGTATCATAAAATGGTTGTATCACAATGAGAAATACAAATGATCCTTTTAAAAAATTAAATAAAATAAAATAAAAATAAAATAAATAATAAATAATAAATATAAAAATATATAAATGCTTTGACCCTCAGATTCCTATTCTCAAAAATTATCTCACAGATATACCTAAGCAAGGTTTGAATTGGTAGATGTGTAAAGCTAATAATATAGGTTTGGAGATGACAAATGTCTTTCAGTAGAGATTGGTTAAGCACATGACAGCTCAGGCTAACAATGGAAGATCCTAGAGTAGTGAAAAAAATTGTATAGTTCTCTAGGTACTAATATGGAAACATTACTGAGATATGTTGTTAAATGAGAAGATAAGATGAAAAGCAGTATAAGTAAAGAGCACTATAAGTAGTACAAATCTACATGTAAAAAAGACAAGACATGTCTTTTTATTTCCTGGCATTTGAAAAGAAAATTCCTAAAAAAAAAAACAAAAAAAAAAACAGTAGAAGCTAATAACAGTAATAACAGTAAAAAGGTTGGGGAGGGTATGTGCTACAGTGAGTGATGTGAAGTGTGTAAACCTGGTGATTCACAGACCTGTACCCCTGGGGCTAATAATACACTATATGTTAATTTTAAAATTTAAAAACTGTTTAAAAAATAGTAAAAGAGAATGAGACACTAGAAAGAAAACTTGGGAAGTGAATTTTACTGTTTCCCTTTATTTTTTTTTAAGATTTATCTATGTATTTGAGAGACTGTACATGAGCAGGTACACGTGCACAGAACAGCCAGAAGGGCAAAGAGAGAAAGAGTATCCCCAGCAGACTCCCAGCATGACACAGAGCCCAGTGTGGGCTCCATCTCAGGCCCCTGAGATCATGACCTGAACTGAAACCAAGAGTCCTACACTCAACTGACTGAGCCACCCAGGCGCCCCTTTCTTTATTATTTTTAATAAACAAAAAATGTTTTAAATGAAGAAATAAATTTGGATCATAAATAATTTGGGGTCCTCTAATAAAACTGGATTGTATACTTAAAGCTCCAGAGCCTTATAACAAATCACCAATAAAATTATTTTCCCAATATTGTATAAATCTGGGTCTTCTTTACAGCATCACATATAGACCAAAATTTATTCTAAAACAAAGAGCAATTTTTCCACCAACTTAATGAACTAAATCATATTGAAGACTGTTATAAAGGCATTTACACATTTGCATAATTTTCTCAAAGGTAATTTAAAAAAAAAACCATAGAAATTTGAGATTTAGTACTTTAACCTTGATGTATCTTCATTAAAACTTCATTTTCAAAAGTGTTTGTCACTAACACTTGTTTATATTTTTAAACTCCATTTTGAGGTGTCTAACAAAAGTTCTCTACAAAAGAAATCTGAAATTGTGTAGAATATTTGCCAAGTTAAGACAGTAAAACTATGGAAATAACTAGATTTGGAATCAGAAAATATGGGCTTGAATCTCAAAGCTCAGTATAAACTCTTAACTTTCCTTTAGGAGCCCAACTGAGTGAACAAGTGAACTGAGCTATTGCAACTCCTCCAGAGTCCTTATTGCCTCTCCCTCCAGCCAAATCTCACCCTCTCATGTTCTATTGTGTCCAAGACCTAGAGAGCAGGTCTGCTGTCCAATAGCCTGCGGATATTTTGAATCTGATCATTCCTTGCTATGGGACAGGCCTGCACATTGAGCAATGGTTAGCAGAATCCCTGGCTTCTACTCACCAGATGCCAGTAGCAATTAAAAAATGTCACCAGATTAAGAGTCACTTATGGTTTGTCTCCCTCCCAATCCCATCTTGTTTCATTTATTCTTCTCGTACCCACTTAAGCCCCCATGTTGCATCACCACTTCCTCATATCAGGGAGATCATATGTTTATAAAAAATAAAAAAATTAAAAAAAAATGTCACCAGATATCATCGATTGTCCCCTAGTGTAATAAAAGAGTGAGAGTCTCATGAGTAAAGATCTTTCCCTAAGCCTCTCACTAACACAGATAAAGAACTAGAATCAAGGTCTAGCTCTGCCCCTTACTGACTAAATGACCTTGGACAAGTTATTCAATCTCTCTGAACTTGGGTTTCCTCAATGGTAAAACACTTGAAGCAACATCTGCTCCCAGGAGGAAGATGTAAATGATTTATTTCATGCCAACACCTAGAAAGTACCTGTCCCTAAATAACCTATCGATACATGTAGCTACATCTACCTTTGCAGCTTATTCTTTTTTCTTTATCTTAGAATCATCTGAAAAGTGAGCCTATACAGGACAGCTCTCCCCACTCCAAGGAATTGCTGTTTGAGCAACTGAGTTACTTAACCTGTGTAATGGGCATTTTATTTTCATTCTATTTGCTTAACTATACAAATAAAGGTCGTTCACATTAAATCACTAGAGAATAGTGACATATGCAGCTTTGCTGAAGATCACCCTAAACTTCTGCTCACATTAAAGAGCAGAATGCCCAAATTTGAAAAGAGATGAAAACATAAAATGCAACAGCTTTAATGAAAAGGAGCTTGGAGACAATATAACCCAACCGAAGTTACTTGCTGCCCTAGTTCATCCCTCTCACCCCTCCCCCAACATTTTAAAAAAGCAAATCAAAGACCCAAATAAAATCACTTCCCCAAAAGATGAGAAATCATTACAAATGAAACAGCATGGACCATGCTTAATATTCCAATAAAAACTAGAAAAGCTATAAGAGCAAAAGGCAGGTATAGCACAATTCAGAAAAAGAATTACTTTAGAAAACATTTCAGACACATTGCTCTTTATTTTCAAATAAAGAGGTCCAAAATTCCTCAAATAAAAAAATTTGAAGAGATAAAAGAAAATATAAGACAACAGAAAGAGATAGAGAGCTGTCCATTCTCAGGACTGAAAGAGATAATGCCTTAACACTCGATAGAATGGAACATTCATGATCCTTCCAGTAAGGTCATTTTATCTTGAATCTCCACACTACCAGCTAGTTGTGTGAACCCTGGGCAAAGTGAAATCCCTCTCTGACCTGTTTCCTCAGCTATATAATCTAGTTCACTGGGTTACCATAAAAATTAAGCAGAATAACTTAGCCTAGTAAGAGGCTCACAGGGCACACTCAATAAATGTCTCTCTGTTCATCTCTATTTGTCCCTTCATCTGTTCATCTCTATTTGTCCCTTCCCTTGTCTGTCCCTCTCCATTTCTCTGTCAGACTCTCTCTTAATTTTTCTTCTTTGTTGTTTAAGAAATGTATACCTAACTCTTAGTCATCTGTGATAATAAGAAGATACATAAGAAAAACTGAAATCTATAAATTATTCAAAGGACTCCCTAAACCATTAATTTCAATCAACTTTCCCAGCCAGAATTTTTCCACAGTCCATAATAATTAATACTAATGTACCAAATTTAGATATTCTACAAAGCCAATAAGAGAAAAAGAGCAAAAATTGTGAGCCCATAATTTGGTTAATGGGGAAAATCTCCCTTATTTTGAAATAATTGCATAAATATGGTCTATTTGTACCAGCTCAGTCAAAGCATTAATGATACAATGGGATGAGTAAAGCAAGGAGATAGAAAACATACTGGTAATATTGCTCTGGAAAATAGACTGTTGACTTCACCGCTTGGGTCATTCTCTCTTTGTTATACTCTAGACCAGTGCTATCCTACAATATAGGAAACCCTGCTTATTTTGCAATGAAGGAAATGTTCTATATCTGTGTTGTCCAATATAGTGGTCCAATAAACAAGTATGGTTACTGAGCACTAGAAATTTTACTAGTATAACTAAGGAGCTAGATTTTTTTATTTTATTTAATTTTTATTAATTCAGATATAAATGTAAATAGCCTTGTGTGGCTAGTAGCTACCATATTGAACAGTGCAGATCTGGGCTAATTAAGTCACATAATTTGGCAAATGGAAATAATTTCATTTAGACTCATTTTCTCCATCTTAACAAGTTTCTTCTCATTACTGGTGGTTATGTCCCTCTCTGGATAGTGACCAAGTCGTAATAATGGAAGGTGTCAGTTTCTATTGCTCTGTCTGCTCCTGCCCATACTACCACAGCGGGATAAACTCACTGAAATGGCCAAAGAGGGAGTTATTGTCAATGAGCAAATCTTGACTATTGACTGGGTACATTGCCCAATAAATTTAAATATCTCTCCATGATTTGCACTATATGATAGAAGATATTCTCCTATACATTCTCTCCACAGCTTCAACCAGGGTGTGTCCTAAGGCTGTTTCTCATTCTGTTCCTAAACATAGTTCATAACTTGCCCCAGAGTACAAGTCTTGAGGGAGGCATTATTATTCCATATAAGTTCACAGCATTTTGGGGTCTGGAAAGAAATATTTGGATTTCAAAAGGAGTTAACTGCAAACCTAAATCCTTAATATTTTTTTCAGCTATGATATTAGTAAGTATTTGGCACCTGTAAATTCTAGTATGTTCTCTTGGAAAGTACTTGAACAGAGACATCTATACATCCATGTAAATGTAGAGCTGTGACCCTGCAAAGGTAGCCAAATAGAAAATAAGAACAATAACTTTTTGGGAATCTTGAGGACCCTTCTAAGGGACACATGCCTGAAGGCAACATCTTACTTCTTCTACAAAGTAAATAGCACTGATGAACTTCCCTAACTTGAGTTAATGCTACCTTACACAGTTCCTGACCTCCAAGATGTTATCACAATACTTTCCAATAGTAAGACATGTGCCACCCACTGGGCACAAAGTACATATGGCTCTTGGTTGTAAATCAATCTTTGTTAGAGTGTTTTATCATGGGATTTAGGGCAGATGTCCCTTAAAAGAAGAGACCATCTTATTATGTTTATTCATAATGCCTAACAGTCACCTCATACATACATAGTGCTTATTAGGTATCTGTCAATTGCATAAAGATAAACACACCATAATTAGGATATACAGAACTCCAATCATGCCATATTACCCTTGAATTATTTGAAAAAACTTTTAAAATATTTTTAAAAATAGTAATGCTTAATTTACATGAGCCCTTCAAATTATTGTCATCCCTAAATGAAAATGATATTTAAGAACCATAGCTTCTCTCCCAAGGAATATTTCTTTTAGTGTGTTCTCTTGCTCAAAATAAAAATGCAAAAACCAATCCTTCCTGTATATTTCATTTCTTCTTTAATTAATTCTTATTTACAGAAATCTTTCCCCAAATTCACCTAATATTAATTTTCTCTCCCTATAATCCAATCTCTAGCTAATGATTTTCCTAATTCCATGTCATTGCTGAATGTCAGGTCAGACTAAGTCAACTCTATTGAGAAGGGTTTCCTGTGCCTGCAGTTGGTATATAGGGTGGCTACAGGAATTTAACTTCAAACCTTGGAATAATTGTGACATCTGAGACTCACCCTGATGGAAAAGATTGACCTTGGGTTTTCCACATTCAGAGCAGTGAAGGGCTTTGTGGGGATCCAATTAAAGTGACTAGAGTATATATATTTTTAACTCTTGTTTAATTTTTTAATTTTTAATTTTTAGATTCACTAAGTCAATTAGCAATTGACTTAGTGAATCCAAAAATTTAAAAATTTTTAACAATTGAATTAGTGAATCTGGAAAAAGGAATAAGATCTATATGGTGTCTAGGAAAAGTGGCACTAACAAACAAAAATCTAGCAGATAAGAATGTTCTGGTCACTAAACATAGCATAATCTCATGGGTGACCTAGAGAAAACATCCCTCCATGGTCTTTCAATTTCATTCCTTCTGTGTCTACTCACTAATAAACCCTCAGGTTACAAAGTCTATATATTATCTAAGTGTGAAGAAAAATGTCCTTGGGTGACAGGCACTATTATATGGTCACAGGAAATGAAATCTTACTTTGTAAATTAATAAATAGTATTTATTTTACTATTTAAAATAGTAAATAGATACTATTTAAAATAGTATCTAAACCTCAGTCATTTTCCTGAGCCTCATCAGACCTGAGTCACTGACAAGTTTGGTTTCTAGGATTGCCCACTACGGTTCTGACTCTGCAAACCCTCTCTAAGAAGTCAGCCAGTCCCTTCTAGTATCTTCAACTCATCATCTTTATCCTCAACACTCTATCTGAAAACAGCTTGACAAGTCCTACTCTTTTTACTATAGTTACGAATCTTTTCTTGTTTAAGACACTAGAGAAGCTGTGGAAGATGGCCATTTGCCAACTGCCAATAAATATGATGTTGAAACTCCTTATTTCTTGATTTTGTGGATTACTATTCTATATTCAAACAACACTACATTTCGTTTTGAAGCAAAACATCTTCTGAATCAAATGCATTAACTCTACAGAGACCTGACTGATGGAAAGTGGGTACATTTGGGGGCTAAAGAGCCATGTTTTGAATCCTAGACCCATTTGCATTCATTTACTATAAGAAATTAGACAAACTCTTAATCTCTCCTACCCTCAATGTCCTTATCTCTAAAAAATAATAATACAAACATCACAAGATTATTAGAAGTACTCAAGGAGAGAATATACATTTCAGTATCTGAGACCTGGTTATTCAAAAGTATTCCTTTCCTTTTCCTTAAGTAATTTTCCTGACTGATAGCTTCAGCATTCAGTGGCATTTGCAGAACTTGTAACATCTTACTGAAAGAAATTCTAACCTAAAATTCTACCAGGCTTTCCTGAAATTGCAAGTCATAAGTTTATTGTCCTGAGTCCACTATTAGTTATATTCCTTATTATCAGTTATAACTCCAAAAATATGTTTTATTTTTATGTATAATTAAAACTTTTTCCTACACTTCTTTAAGGAGCCTTTGGATTTACTACATACATAGTCTATGTTTAGACTATGCAGGGCCTGGCACAAAACTAATTCTCCTTCTTTCCAATAATTACTGTAATAAGGTTGTGAATATCAAGAACAGTTACAATGTGTTACAAACATACACACAGGTAGTGAGATTCAAGAGAAAAGAACAAATTTGACCATCTGTTTGTTTTTATTAGGATACTTCCCCTACTGGTTGCTCCACCTGAAATCTGTTCTCTAGCTCTGATCCTGGCTGGTCTCTACCCAAGTTTTAGAATCCAACTCTAGCTCTTGACTTACAGCCTGTGTCCTTGAACAGAAGAGATTTTAGACTGTAAAATGCATAATAATGAAGACTTGAAGACAAGCCCACGTCCAAGATCTGGAGAAAAATTGGGTCAGAATGGAAAGAAACTATATTCTAGGCAAACAAGCATATTTCTTGCATTAATTTTATATTTCAACCAGCCTTGACCTATCCCTGCTGCCAGCTATGTTATTTCTGAGCAAAGCACCAGGATTTGTGGGGAAAGTCACTAAATATTTCATAAGGTAATAAAAATGTTAGCAGGCCAAAGTATTCTTTAACCCATTTGGGGGAGAAAAAAGTCAGACCTAAAGACTTCCCAGTGATTTGGTTTAATCAGTCTTGTTCCAATGGTCAAAAGAGATTATAAATAGAAATAATCACAAATGATGCACAACCTTTAAGGGAAAGCTAACCCAGAGGTCAGTCTGCCACTGGGATACTCAGCACTTGTCTGAACTCCCAGTTCCATTGTCCATAAAAATAAATATCCCTGTCCACAACAGCCGCAAGCTCAAAAGTTCATTTTCTTCTGTTTCTATTGCCTCAGAATCCCTGGCTCTCTTGCAATCCATAGGACCCTCAGTTCCTTTGAAAGCCACCATTCAAATCAAGTACTTTATGATATGGGAGGCTTCCTGAAGACTCAGGGTGCACATGGGGATGCACTGCCTCCCAGAACTCACATACTCCTAGAATCTCCTGGTTTCACCCTCAAATACCCCTGGAACAACCAATCAAACAATGCCTTCCATTAACCACATGAAATGGATTTAGAACATACCCTTGCCCATTGGGCAGAGGAGGAAGGGATAACTAGTGCTACCCTAAACTCATAAAAATGCTTTGCCTCAAAGACACCTTTCATTTTCTCAAGAGAATTCCAGTGACTTTAATTTTCTCCAGTTCATTACACTAGGACATTCAAAATGGTGGTCTTGGGCAGAGTTGGAAACCAACATTTGTGAGTGTTTATAATGTGCCAGTCACTTCATGTTTACCTTCTACACTCCTCACAAATCCAACCCTGTGCAGTCTGCATCATACAAAACAGGAAACTTAGGTTCAAAAAAGTTTCTATTACACTCCAGGTCACAACACAAGTAAACGACAGAACTGGAAGCTACTCAACCCAGACTGATGGCAAAACCCAAACTTTCCCCTAACCTCCAACTGCCCCTACACTTAACCTCTTAACAAAACCACCCACTCAACCAGTTCCAGATTAATGCCTCAAGCTGTGAATACACTGAGGGGCTGAAAAGGTAGCAAAGGAAGTCCAAGCCATATCAGTAGACAGCTCCACTCCCTCTTCTTTTCTCTCCCCATAGAGAAATCCCAAATTCCAAGTGCCTCCTCTGAGAAGCATTGCTACAGTCCTGTAAAAAAAAGTTTTCAGGTGACTCCAGCAAAGCATGTTAAGAAATGAAAAGCCTATACTTCACTGATCTGCAGCTAACAAAAAAACAAGGGAGTCCTTTCGGAACTTCTGCTTAGAGACAAAGAAGAAAAAGAGGAGAAGGGGGAGTGGAGTCGGGGGAGAAAGAAGAAGATGAAGAAGGAGGAGGAGGAAAAGGAGGAGGAGGAGGGAAAGAGGAAGAGCAAGGGGGAGGGGGGGGAAAGAGGGGGAGGAGGGAAAAGAGAAGAAGGAAAAGGAAAAGAAGAAAAAGAGGAAGCAGGAGGAGGAGGGCTTCATCCATGTACATACCATTTACAGTCTCCATTTCCACCATTTTAGAAAACCTAACCAATTAACTGCCCAACCCATTTTTATTCACATTTAAGCTGACATTTCCCAATTGCAAAAACCATAGGGGATATATTTACAAATACAAAAATGAGAGAAGGAAAAACCTTTCATGTTTGGCCTAACCTACTTCCCACGGCATCTTTAAATATTTCTTTCTTGGAAGAGCAGATGTTTGCTGCCACTCTGTACAATGACTGAGAAACAGAACACTAATCTCAAGACACCACAGCCATCTTCTGTGGAATTTTCCTGTTGTTATGCATTCTCCCGCTGAATTCCTGTGTGTGTGTGTGTGTGTGTGTGTGTGTTTACAAATTTGTTGGGGGCAGCGAGATGTGACCTAGAGAATAAGGGACAACCTGTTAGAAAATTCCCTGGGATAAACAAAATAAGAACTAACAACAGCCAACAACCTGCTGAATCATTTAAGCACCATCTTTAGGTGATACAGCATGATTTATACAATAAAAGTATGGAAAAAGTATAAATACCCATCAATAAGGAAAGTAATAAATTACCATGCAGTCATACTAATCTTGTGCAATCAGTACAAATAAATAAATTAGAGCTTTAAATATAGGTGTGGAACAATGTCAATAATATTTTGTATAAAGAAAAGTTAGAGAAAAATATGTATAATGGAAGAGTATGATATATATAATATGTCTATGAGTTTTATTATAATTAAATATATTCTATTCTATTCCATTCTGTTATATACAACTGGGTCATATGATTTATGCCCAGTAAAGGAGATTTGTAAGGTGTTAACAGCAATTGTCTCTGAATGTCTGGGACTATGGTGCCTTGACTTTTTTTATTGGCTTGTCTGTGTTTTCCATTCCTGCTATAATGAACATGTATTGCTTCTTTAAAAATATGTTGTAGGGGCACCTGGGTGGCTCAGTGGGTTAAGCCTCTGCCTTCGGCTCAGGTCATGGTCTCAGGGTCCTGGGATCGAGCCCCACATTGGGTTCTCTGCTCTGCAGGGAGCCTGCTTCCCCCTCTCTCTCTGCCTGATGCTCTGCCTACTTGTGATCTCTCTCTCTCTTTCACTCTCTCTGTCAAATAAATAAAATCTTTAAAAAAAATGTTGTAAAGTTATTTTAAAATTAAATGCTATGCACATATGAGGCACCTTTGGCATTCTAGCTGCATTCAGAACACAATCAAGGGCACTTTCTTCAAGGGATATTTTTGACAATTCAAGTGTTTACAGACTGAGATTCTCACAGTAGGGAGAAACCCTATTCAGCATTCACAGATCATCAAGCCAATGAGGGGCAGGGTCACCTCTATAATCAGAGCTTATGCTCCTGCACAGCCAATGGAAACATGAGCTTCAATGGGCACGGGAGCATCAGGCTGGAACGCAGATGACTTGGGGGCTCCCATGTCAGTTTTTAAACATAATGAAACCTGACTTCCTGGACAATAAGTACACACTCTTTCCACATTGTTCCATTTACCTAATGTTGAATAACAAACTCCTGCAAATTTAGTGACTTAACAGGCATTTTATTATGCTCATGAATGCTGTAGGTCAGGAGTTTGAGCAAAACACAATAGGGATGGTTTGTCTCTGCTCTAGTGCCCAGAGTCTCAGATAGGCAGACTCAAATGGCTGAGGATCAACACACCTGGAGGCTTCTTCACTTACATGTCTGGTGCTCGGACCAGAATGACTCAAACCCTGGACCAGAATGGCTCGAAGAACATGGAAGCACCTACATGTGGCCTCTCCATAGGACTTGAGCTTTTCTCAGCATGGTGACTGGGCTGTACAGGGGAGTGCCACAAGAACAAGCATTCCAAGAGAACCAAGAGAACCAAAATCTGCCTAGCCTTGGGGCTCACATGCTGTCACTTCCATCACACTTTTGGCCAAAATAATCACAAGACTATCTAGATTCAGTAGGACTCCACCTCTTAATGGGAAGAGCATCAACAAATTTGTGGCCATTTTTCAAAACCCACCACATGGATGTACCAAGTTTCTGTTCTGTGACAGGCACTGCAACTGGAGCTGAGAGAGGAAGAACAGACACATCACCATACTGAGAATCAGAATGGCTAGGTACCTCCCTGCTCCATCTCACCAGTAACTCACCATCTCAGTAAGAAATTCCATTTCTCCCTCAGCAGGATTGAAATAGTCATGTTAGTCACGTTAGGTCAAGCCATATAAAATCACCAAAATGCAACCATTTCTGACCTAAAAGATATTTCATTTGGTTCAGCCTAATACTTAACCAAAAAAGCTACACCGAAATGTAAGGCTAACACATGATAAAATATGAAATGCTCCTGGAGGGAAATACTTAATGCTCCTTAGTTTTTTTCAGCTTTCTTATGTGGGATTTTTAAAAATATTTCTACTAAATTTGAAAAGAAATTGATATTCCTTACTGGCTTATTTTTAATTAAATAATTAATGTCTAGTCTACCACTAGAATATATGTCCTATGAATATGGTTCTACTCTAGTACATCCTGGAAAACATCTTTTCTAAAGCCTTTTTAGGGTTTTATCTGTGGTACTCTAAAGATGCTTGCTTTTTAATTAGCAAAATCCTGGACCCTTACTAATATTACAGCATATTTGAATAACATGTCAAATGTTAGTCTATGCTAATATGTAGTATCCTCAGTATTCACCAGGTGACTTTCTCTGGTTACACCGTGAAATAATGGTGTCCATGAAACACCATCTTTATCTAAAAATCGACCACAATTTCTACTGTTATAGATATATAACAACTGAAGAAAATTGGTATAAGACTATAATAACATAATATAAATAGAGGTAGGCAAGAAAATACTTTCTGGGCAAAACTAAAAAATCAAGAGAGGTAAAACAATGGGCAAATTACTAAAAGGTAATTCTGCCGCAAAATCTAACTGCAAAATAATAACACACTGTCTCTCGAATGGCCCTAAAAATTGAATCTAATGACAAATTGCAAGACTGGGAATTTCCAAATGTGTCAGATTTGAGCAATGGACTACTGAAGTATGCAGCCACTCAAAGACAGTTTTTCAAAAGGTACAAGCGAGTATCAACATTTGGTGTATTCATTTTCCTCCATAGCACTAGATCAGCCAAGATCAGCCAGATTACTTCACTGGTAGGGTAATTAGTATCCATGCCCAAAATAATAAAAGCATAAATAAAGCCAATTAAAACAATGCATATGCCAGGGTCAGCTGTGAGGAAAAATAAGAAAATCCTGTCCTGAACTAAACTAATTAGTAGGGTGACCAACTCATCCCACTTTGCCCAGGACAATCTTCATTTTAGAACTGAAAGTCCCATGTCCCATAAACTCTCTCAATCCCAAGAAAATTCGGCCAGTTCATCAGTCTACTTACTAGTCAAACCTGAGTGAATTATTTCTCCTTTATCAAATTCAATTTCTCCAACTGCAAAATGATTTAAAAAAAAAAAAAACCAAAAAACTTGATTTGTGTACTTGCTAGGAGAACAAAAGAAACAACTCTTCAAAGCACACTTTTTCTACCAATCCAGGAGCATGGAACATTTTTCCATTTCTTTGTGTCTTCCTCAATTTCTTTCATGAGTACTTTATAGTTTTCTGAGTATAGATTCTGTGTCTCTTTGGTTAGGTTTATTCCTAGGTATCTTATGGTTTTGGATGCAATTGTAAATGGGATTGACTCCTTAATATCTCTTTCTTCTGTCTTGCTGTTGGTGTAGAGAAATGCAACTGATTTCTGTGCATTGATTTTATATCCTGACACTTTACTGAATTCCTGTATAAGTTCTAGCAGTTTTGGAGTGGAGTCTTTTGGGTTTTCCACATATAGTATCATATCATCTGCGAAGAGTGATAATTTGACTTCTTCTTTGCCGATTTGGATGCCTTTAATGTCCTTTTGTTGTCTGATTGCTGAGGCTAGGACCTCTAGTACTATGTTGAATAGCAGTGGTGATAATGGACATCCCTGCCGTGTTCCTGACCTTAGCGGAAAAGCTTTCAGTTTTTCTCCATTGAGAATGATATTTGCGGTGGGTTTTTCATAGATGGCTTTGATGATATTTACACCACACACAAAAATAGACTCAAAATGGATGAAGGACCTCAATGTGCGAAAGGAATCCATAAAAATCCTTGAGGAGAACACGGTCAGCAACCTCTTCGACCTCTGCCGCAGCAACATCTTCCTAGGAACAACGCAAAAGGCAAGGGAAGCAAGGGAAAAAATGAACTATTGGGATTTCATCAAGATCAAAAGCTTTTGCACAGCAAAGGAAACAGTTAACAAAATCAAAAGACAACTGACAGAATGGGAGAAGATATTTGCAAACGACATATCAGATAAAGGACTAGTGTCCAAAATCTATAAAGAACTTAGCAAACTCAACACCCAAAGAACAAATAATCCAATCAAGAAATGGGCAGAGGACATGAACAGACATTTCTGCAAAGAAGACATCCAGATGGCCAACAGACACATGAAAAAGTGCTCCATATCACTCGGCATCAGGGAAATACAAATCAAAACCACAATGAGATATCACCTCACACCAATCAGAATGGCTAAAATCAACAAGTCAGGAAATGACAGATGCTGGCAAGGATGCGGAGAAAAGGGAACCCTCCTACACTGTTGGTGGGAATGCAAGCTGGTGCAACCACTCTGGAAAACAGCATGGAGGTTCCTCAAAATGTTGAAAATAGAACTGCCCTATGACCCAGCAATTGCACTATTGGGTATTTACCCTAAAGATACAAATGTAGTGATCCAAAGGGACACATGCACCTGAATGTTTATAGCAGCAATGTCCACAATAGCCAAACTATGGAAAGAACCTAGATGTCCATCAACAGATGAATGGATCAAGAATATGTGGTATATATACACAATGGAATACTATGCAGCCATCAAAAGAAATGAAATCTTGCCATTTGCGACAACATGGATGGAACTAGAGCGTATCATGCTTAGCGAAATAAGTCAAGCGGAGAAAGACAACTATCATATGATCTCCCTGATATGAGGAGGAAGTGGATGATGCAACATGGGGCTTTAAGTGGGTAGGAGAAGAATCAATGAAACAAGAGGGATTGGGAGGGAGACAAACCATAAGTGACTCTTAATCTCACAAAACAAACTGAGGGTGCTGGGGGGAGGGGTTTGGGGGAGAACGGGGGTGGGATTATGGACATTGGGGAGGGTATGTGCTTTGGTGAGTGCTGTGAAGTGTGTAAACCTGGTGATTCACAGACCTGTACCCCTGGGGATAAAAATATATGTTTATAAAAAATAAAAAATTAAAAAAAAAAAAAAACAAAGCACACTTTTTTTCACGTCTACAAGCCTTTTGTTACTTGACGCGGAGGACATCCACCACAGCAGCCCAGCCCTCTAATAACCTTAGGGTCTTGGTCAGATGCCTTTGTTATAAAAATTCCATAAATAATTCCATAAGTGAGAGATGCTGCTGTCCTCTTTTTCCAAAAGGCCTCTGTGAGCTGCCTAAAGTCAGAGTAACCCAGAAGACCTATATCCCAGGAAAGTTGAACCAGAAACGGTGACTTGGAGGAGCCCCATATTTAAAAAAATGTTTTCCAAGGAGGACTCGTTTTACATTTCTCTTGCCAAACAAGGGTCTCATTAGCCACCCTTCATATTTAGAACTGAATCCCTCTTTCCTCCCACCCCAAACAAAAAAAGCAGTAGCTCAGGGGCAGAAGGAAAAAAGTATGAAAGCTCTGTTTTCAGCAAATTTTGAAAATATTTTCCTTCCAAGAGCTATCAGACACATTTCCTTTTCCTAATGCAAATTAGTAATCGGAGAAAAAAGAAAATGCTTTCAGACGATTACACTAATAAAGAAGACATCAAGCCTCTACAATCAGAAAGCTGAGCAGGAATAATAATGAAATTTTCAGACTATCCATCTAATTAAAAGTTGCCAAAATTAGCATATGTGCCCCTCTCTGGGCTCAGTAGTGGCTGAGCCCCTCCCTCACTGTTCTCCCCACCACACATCCTCCCCTGCCCTCCCCCCACTACTGTGTGCCCCTTTCCTTCCTTCGCCCACGCAAACCCCCCATCTTCTCTCTTGCGCCTCTCTCGCACCTGGAGACAGTAATAACAAAGCGGCTCCCAATGAACGGAGAAAAAGGAAATGAAAATCACCTTCCTAGAGGAAGGAAAGTGCATTTGACATCCCCCTTGTTCCAGGACTTGAGAGACTCTGATATAATTACCTCAGAGAGGCTGCAGGCAGATGGCAAGCTCGGCAGCCCCATGTCCTCAGTCAGCAGGACAATGCCGAGATGCTCTCCGTGACATTTTGTTCAAGATGTTTCCAGCACACAAAGCTGAGAGCTGGCAACGAGCAAAGAAGCCTGCAGAGCATTTCGTTAGTCTGAAATTATGGCCATCTCCACACTTCTGCTCCACAGGGCCATGCCTCCATTGCTCTGCCTGGGGGTCTGCAGGCAGAGATCAGGGAGGTGATCGATAGCCATGTACCTTATGGAGGAAGCTGAAGAGTGAGCATATGGTGGGAGGGGGCAACCAGAGGAGACACCGGTGAAGAGTGTGCAGTGCCTGACTCGGGCCCTGGCGGGGGATGTCATTCTTCTCTGCTTTCCATCTGTAGAGCCATCTGAAGAAGTCAGTGAAAGCTACTAACTGCTAGACAGGAGCCGGGATTATATGAAAGGAATAAATGGATGACTGGAGACAGTGTGACACCCCTAACACTCTTACCCTCTTGAATTCCCATTCTGCCTCAAGACCCACTTTCCAGGATTTCCTCTGTTGGTTTTTATAGCTATCAGGGT
>NW_025422137.1:0-31680 GCF_011764305.1 Mustela putorius furo | reverse complement strand
TCTTTCCATAGTTTGCTATTCTGACATTGTGCTATAAACATTTGGGTAAACTTTACTGATTATGACATATAAACAGGATGCATTTTACTAATCATGACAATCCTTTGTAAGCTTTACCCAGTTCATGTTACTAGAAAGGAAGTTGGGGGCATCTAATTGACATCATTCCATAGCATTCAGATAATTACATTTGTATCTTTAGGGTAAATACCCAGTAGTACCATTGCTGGTTATAGGGTAGCTCTATTTTCAACTTTTGAGGAACATCCATACTTTTCCAGAGTATGAATCAGCTCGCATTCGCACCTCCTGAATCTCTTACTAAGAACATTTTCACATCTGCATCGAGATTTAACTTCCCCAATCCTCCCTAACTTAATAATTCTACCTCCACACACATACATACCTTCCCTGGTTTATAGATTTCTTTCACTCTGATTTTTCTATAAAGTCAATGCAGTAGATTTATAAATCCAGAAATATTTGAAAGTATTTGAACCAATCCTAGAATATTTCCCCATATTCTAGAAATTTTATTGAATTATTATTTATGTAAGGTCTTTAGTCATTTGATTTCAAACTATATAACAAAGCTAATGGTTTTGTAATAGTAATAGTTTGATAGTAATCAAAATAATATTGCATAAAACCTATACACAAATCAGTGGACCAGAATAGAGTCTCTAGAAATAAACAATGCTCATATATGGACAATTTAATTAGAACAAGGCAAATACAAATATACAGTGGGAAAAGGATTATCTCTTCAATATATAGTGTTGGGAAAACTGGATATCCATATGCAGAAGAGTGAAACTGGACCCACATTACACCATACATAATAATCAACTCAAAATGGATTAAAGACCTGAATGTAAGACGTGAAGTCATAAAACACTTCAAAGGAGAGCAGAAGAGGTAAACTTTTGACTTTGGCCTTCTTAATGATTTTTTGGATTTGATATCGTAAGAAAAAGCATCAAAGTCCAAGCTAAACAAGTGGTGTAAACATCAAAACCACAAAGCTCTGCATAGTAAGGAAACCAACAAAGTGGGAGCAACTATGGAACTGAAGAAAATATTTGCAAACCATATCTGATAAGGGATTATTATAAAAATTATATGAAGATCTTATACAAGTTAATAGAAAAATAGTCCCATTAAAAAATGGGCAGAGGAAATGAATAGACATTACAAGTGGCCAACAGGTGCATGAAAAGCTGCTCCACATCACTGACCATCAGAGAAATGCAAATCAAAACCACAATGAGGTATCACCTCTTGTGGATATGGAATGTTAGAATGGCTATCATCAAGAAGACAAGAGATAACAAGTGTTGGTGAGAATGTGGAGAAAAGGAAACTTTAAAAAAAAAAGATTTTATTTATTTGTCAGAGAGAGAGAGAGGGCACAAGCAGGGGGAGCAACAGAAGGAGAGAAGAAGGCTTCCCAATGAACAAGGAGCCTGATGTAGGACTTGATCCCAAGATGCTGGGATCATGACCTGAGCCAAAGGCAGATGCTTAACTGACTAAGCCACTCAGGTGTCTCAGAAAAGGAAACACTTGTAGGCTGTTAATGGGAATTGATAAATTGGTTAATGGGTATTGTAAATTAGTGCAGCTACTATGAAGCCCCATAGAAGTTCCTCAAAACAGTAAAAGCAGAACTACCATATGATTCCACAATCCCACTGCTGGATATATATCCAAAGAAAGAAATGAAAATCAGTATCTCAAAGAGATATCTGCATCCCTAGGTTCATTGCAGCATAATTCATGATAGCAAGACATGGAATAGCCTAAGTGTTCCTCAATAGATGAATGAGTAACAGGTGAATGAATAGCAAACTGTGGGGTGTGTGTGCATACTATATTGTGGGATATATATTTTCCATATATGTAATATATATATATATATATATATATATATAATATACACACACAATAGATTATTTTAGCCATAAAAAGGAAATCCAGTCATTTGCAACATCATGGATAGACCTGAGAGCAGTATGCTAAGTGAAGTAAGCCAGAAAATAAATACTGTATGTAAAATTTAAAAAGCAAGCAAACAAACAAACAAAACAAAAACACCATACACACAGCAGGAGAGAACAAATTGCTGATTTCCATAGCAAGCATATGGGGTGGGTGGGAGAAATGGGTGAAGGCGGTCAAAGGTACAAACTTCAGCTATAACTTCTGCAGATGTTAAAAAAAAAAAAAGAGTTTAGCGAAATAAGTCAAGCAGAGAAAGACAACTATCATATGATCTCCTGATATGAGGAAGTGAGCAACATGGAGGCTTAAGTGGTAGAAGAATAAATGAAACAAGTGGGATTGGGAGGGAGACAAACCATAAGGACTCTAATCTCACAAAACAAACTGATGGGTTGCCGGGGGAGGGGGTTGGAGAAGGGGTGGGATTATTATGGACATTGGGGAGGTCTGTGATTGGTGAGTGCTGTGAGGTTGTAAACTGGTGATTCACAGACTGTACCCTGGGGATAAAAATATATGTTTATAAAAAAAAAATTTAAAAAAAAAAAAAAAAAGAAAGAAAGAAAAAGAAAGTAACTTTGAGAGGGGTAGAAGAAATCATGTTGTCAGTCCAAAAGCCCTAATAGCACTTACCAAGGACAAACAGAAAAGGGGATGATATCACAAGATGGTAACAGAAGTTGCCTGACCTTAGTCTCTTCACAAGAACAAACTAGCTGTTATCCATGGACAACACCAGAAAACTCTAACCACAGAGAGTGAGGCTGTAGCATCTCCTGGACCACAGAGACCCAGAAAGGCTGCATTAGAAGCGAGTAAGAGGAGAGGTCTCACTTTTGCCTGATTTGTGCCTCTACCAGGATAACACAGAATGGCACTGAAAGGTCCTATCCAGTTTCTTCCCAGGAAGAAAGGAGAGCCTAGTATGGACATCCAGCTCCACCAACATTGCAGGGTGATTTCGGGAGGTCCACTCAGGTCTTGCCTCATATGGATCATGAGTTAATCTGCATGGCTTGAAAACAGGGCATAATATAGGATGGAAAATAGGGGTAAGGGTTTACCACAAGTAGTGCCAGATGCTAGAGAACAGCCTTCCTGCTGTAGAACCTGAGTAGAGATCTCAGCCAGTGGATCACCCCATCTGCAGACCTAGCTCATGGATCCATCTGGCCAGTGAGCTTAGCTGGCACTTCTGCCTGATTGAGTCCCCAGTAATAGGCATTACTAGCTTTGGACTCTATTCTATGACCTCATCCAGGCAGGGAACCAAATTCACTGTTGGGCTTGACCAGGAAGTCTTGTCCTGATCAAATGACAAAAAATGATTTTCAAAGAATGACAAATGGTAAAAGCAGAAAAAAATGATAAAAAAAACATTCCACTCTAAACAAACTGAAAGTCAGCAGCCCTGTGCAACTGTTGAGCATAGCCTCTAGCCTGCATAACCTAACAATGACCCTGGATCTAGCCTAGTCTTGGAGCCTAGCTTACAATCTCACTCAGCCTATGTTCCCTGCCTGATTGTTGAACACAGCCTGTGGTCCTGCCCATGCAGACAGCCCAGCCAGAAACTCTTCCAATCAAAGAGCATAGCCTATGGACCTACACAACCAGGAAGCCTGGACAGTGGCTCCACAAGACCACAAAGCAAGCCTTGTGCTACTGTTGCTACCAGCTGACCATTCAGTACCCCAAGCTGATCTGAACAGCAAAGCTATAGCATGGAAAGGAGACTGATTACCTCAATGCACAGATAGCAGTACAAGGATATGAGGATCCCAAAGATTCAGGTAAGCACAAATCACCAAAGGAATCTAATAAAACTGCAATAAGAAAGGGGTGATGCAGGAACTGTCTGACAAGGAATTCGAAAATTCTTTTTTAAAGAAGTTCATAAACTACAAGGAATGCATATAGAATAAACAAGCAAATAAAACTAGAGTTTAACAATGTGTTGAGAAAAATGAGATATTTAACAAATCAAATTGTTAAAAAAAAACTAAACAGAGTCTTTTATTATTTTTTTCCTCCCTTCATTTTCCTTCTTGTTTTGGTAAAGAGAAAAAAAAATCAGAAAAAGAATCTGGGCTGGTTTTCCTTAACTTCCTTTCCTCACCAAAATATAGACCCCCAAGAGATATTCACAATTCAAACAATGTCGTAACTAGAACAATCATTCACTCAGAAAATCTGTGTCTTTTGTTTGTTTTTTTTTTTTTTTTATTTTTTATTTTTTGGCCTCTCACTTTTTTTAAATTCCTATGGTTTCAATTATCGTCAACATTTAGTACATCATTAGTTTTTCTTCTTTTCTGTGGATGTAGTGTAAACTGAATTCATTAGCCGCAATAACACCCATGCTCAATCCCAAATTTGTTTTTGTGAGATAAGAGTCACTTAATGGTTTGTCTCCCTCCCAATCCCATCTTGTTTCATTTATTCTTCTTCTACCCACTTAAGCCTCCATGTTGCATCACCACTTCCTCATATCAGGGAGATCATATGATAGTTGTCTTTCTCTGCTTGACTTATTTCGCTAAGCATGATACGCTCTAGTTCCATCCATGTTGTTGCAAATGGCAAGATTTCATTTCTTTTGATGGCTGCATAGTATTCCATTGTGTATATATACCACATCTTCTTGATCCATTCATCTGTTGATGGACATCTAGGTTCTTTCCATAGTTTGGCTATTGTGGACATTGCTGCTATAAACATTCGGGTGCATGTGCCCCTTTGGATCACTACATTTGTATCTTTAGGGTAAATACCCAATAGTGCAATTGCTGGGTCATAGGGCAGTTCTATTTTCAACATTTTGAGGAACCTCCATGCTGTTTTCCAGAGTGGCTGCACCAGCTTGCATTCCCACCAACAGTGTAGGAGGGTTCCCCTTTCTCCGCATCCTCGCCAGCATCTGTCATTTCCTGACTTGTTGATTTTAGCCATTCTGACTGGTGTGAGGTGATATCTCATTGTGGTTTTGATTTGTATTTCCCTGATGCCGAGTGATATGGAGCACTTTTTCATGTGTCTGTTGCCATCTGATGTCTTCTTTGCAGAAATGTCTGTTCATGTCCTCTGCCCATTTCTTGATTGGATTATTTGTTCTTTGGGTGTTGAGTTTGCTAAGTTCTTTATAGATTCTGGACACTAGTCCTTTATCTGATATGTCGTTTGCAAATATCTTCTCCCATTCTGTCAGTTGTCTTTTGATTTTGTTAACTGTTTCCTTTGCTGTGCAAAAGCTTTTGATCTTGATGAAATCCCAGTAGTTTCATTTTTTCCCTTGCTTCCCTTGCCTTTTGCGTTGTTCCCTAGGAAGATGTTGCTGCGGCAGAGGTCGAAGAGGTTGCTGCCCGTGTTCTCCTCAAGGATTTTGATGGATTCCTTTCGTACATTGAGGTCCCTTCATCCATTTTGAGTCTATTTTTGTGTGTGGTGTAAGGAAATGGTCCAATTTCATTTTTCTGCATGTGGCTGTCCAATTTTCCCAGCACCATTTATTGAAAAGGCTGTCTTTTTTCCATTGGACATTCTTTCCTGCTTTGTCGAAGATTAGTTGACCATAGATTTGAGGGTCTATTTCTGGGCTCTCTATTCTGTTCCATTGATCTATGTGTCTGTTTTTGTGCCAGTACCATGCTGTCTTGATGATGACAGCTTTGTAATAGAGCTTGAAGTCCGGAATTGTGATGCCACCAACGTTGGCTTTCTTTTTCAATATCCCTTTGGCTATTCGAGGTCTTTTCTGGTTCCATATAAATTTTAGAATTATTTGTTCCATTTCTTTGAAAAAGATGGATGGTACTTGATAGGAATTGAATTGCATTAAATGTGTAGATTGCTTTAGGTAGCATAGACATTTTCACAATATTTATTCTTCCAATCCAGGAGCATGGAACATTTTTCCATTTCTTTGTGTCTTCCTCAATTGTCTTCTTGAGTACTTTATAGTTTTTCTGAGTATAGATTCTGTGCCCTCTTTGGTTAGGTTGTTCCTAGGTATCTAT
Organism: Mustela putorius furo; assembly: GCF_011764305.1. Lineage (NCBI taxonomy): Eukaryota > Metazoa > Chordata > Mammalia > Carnivora > Mustelidae > Mustela > Mustela putorius. The sequence continues at coordinate 25,660 of NW_025422137.1, read as the reverse complement.
GGTTTTGGTGCAATTGTAAATGGGGACTTGACTCCTAATTCTCTTTCTTCTGTATTGCTGTTGGTTTGTAGAGAAATGCAACGATTTTGTGCATTGATTTTATAATCCTGACACTTTACTGAATCCGTATAGCTTAGCAGGTTTGAGTGGGGTCCTTTTGGGTTTTTCCACATAATAGTAAATATATCATCTGCGAAGAGTGATAATTTGACACTACTTCTTTGCCGTTTGGATGCCTTTAAATTTTTCCTTTGTGTTGTCTGATTTGCTTGAAGGCTGAGGACCTCTAGTACGTATATGTTGAATAGCAGTGGTGATAATGGACAATCCCTGTGGCCGTGTTCCTGGAACCTTAGCGGAAAAGCTTTCAGTTTTTGTTTATCCATTGAGAAATGATATTTGCGGTGGGGTTTTTTTCTATATGGGCTTTGATGCTCATTGAGCTATGTTCCCCTCTATCCCTACCTTGAAAAAGTTTTTGGACAGTAAGGGATTGCTGTCACTTGGTCAAATGAACTTTTCCATCCAGCAGTCTATTGAGAGAATCATACATTGTTCTTGTTTTCTCCTATTTCTTGTCTATTATTGATGTTTTGTAATCACAATTGACTGATTTTGCAGATGTTGAACCAGACTTGGCAGTCCCTGGGCAAATAACTGCCCCTGTCCCGTGGTGAATAATCTTTTACTGTACTGTTTTAAAAAACGAAATTCCTATTGGCCTAGTATTTGTTTGCGTAGTTTCGCAATCTGTGTTCATCAAGGAATATTGGTCTATAGCTCTCTTTTTTTGATGGGAGCTTGGTCTTGTTTTGGGATCAATGTTGATTCTTGGCCCTCCATAGAATGATTTGGAAGGAAGTTTTTCCTTCATTTTCTATTTGCCTTTTTTTTGTAAAAGTTTTCCAGGTAGGAGAATAGGAATTAATTTCTTCCTTTAAACAATGTTTTGGGTAGAATTCCCCCGGGAAGCCGTCTGCCCCTGGGCTTTTGTTTGTTTGGAGATTTTTTAATACCTGTTTCCATCTCCTTACTGTTATTGGTCTGTTCCAGGGCAGGCTTCCATTTCTTCCTGGTTTCAGTTGTGGTAGTTTTATCATCCTCTTCGAGTAATGCATCCCCTATTTTCTTTTCTTTTTCATCCACGCCTTTGATCAAATTTCCTATTGGCGTAGAGTTTGCTCATAGTTGTTCGTATAATAAGTTTGTATTTTCTTGCTGTTAAGCTGTGATCATCTCCTCTTTCATTCATGATTTTTGTATTTATTTTGGGTCTCTTTCTCTTTTCTGCTTTTGATAGTCGGGCCAGGTTATCATCTTATTAATCTCTTTTCAAAGAACCATCTCCCTAGTTTCGTGATTTGTTGTCTATTGTTTTTTTTGGTTCTTCTATTTCATTGATTTCTGCCTGATCTTATGATTTCTCTTCTCCGGCTGGGCCTTAGGGTTTCTTTCTTGTTCTTTCTCCAGCTCCGTTAAGGTTAGGGTTAGTTGTGTACCTGAGACCTTTCTTGAGAAAGGGTCTTAGTGGTTTCTTGAGAAAGGCTTGTACCGCTATATATATTTCCCTCTCAGGAACTGCCTTTGTTGTGTCCCACAGATTTTTGAACCGTTGGTATTTTCATTCATCATTTGTTTCCATGATTTTTTTCAATTCTTCTTTAATTTCCGTCGGTTGACCCAATTCATTCTTTAGAAGGATGCTGTTTTTGTTTAGTCTCCATGTATTTGGGTTGCTTTCCAAACTTCCTTTTGTGGTTGATTCTAGCTTTAGAGCATTGTGGTCTGAAAAATATGCAGGAATGATCCCATCATCTTTTGATAACCGTGTTGAGTCCTGAGGATTAGGACCGAGGATGTGATCTATTCTGGAGAATGTTTCCATGTGCACTAGAGAAGAATGTGTATTCTGTTGCTTTGGGATGAAATGTTCTGAATATCATCTGTGATGTCCCACTTGTGGTCCAGTGTGTCGTTTAAGGCCTTTATTTCCTTGCTGATCTTTTGCTTGGATGTGGATGATGGATCTGTCCATTTCAGTGAGGGGAGTGTTAAAGTCCGGCCTACTTATTATTGTACCCCCTTATTGTTGATTGTTTGACTCTTTGATTTTGTTATTAATTGGTTTATATAGCGTGGATGCTCCCGCCCGTTGGGGGACATAGATGATATTTAAAAATTGTTGTTTAAATCTTCTTGTTGGACCAGACCCTTTGAGTATGATATAGTGTCCTTCCTCATCTCTTATTATAGTCTTTGGGCTTAAAAAATCTAATTGATCTGATGATAAGGATTGACACTCCCTGCTTTCTTCTGATGTTCCTTTAGGGCATGGAGTAAATTCTTGTCCACCCCCCCCCCCTCCTCACTTAAATCTGGGGAGGTGTCTTTCTTCGGGGCTTTTTTGTCTTATTAAAATGAGTTTCTTGGAGACAACATTATTAGATGGGTTTTGTTTTTTTTTTTATCCATTTTCTAGATACCCTGTGCTTTTGACAGCGGCATTTAGCCATTATTAATTAACATTCAGGGTAATTAACTATGTGAGATCCTGATATGAATTTAGTGCAATGTAATTGTTGTAAGTGCCTTATAAGGTGGCTGTTTACTGTTATATGGTCTCTGTTCCTTTCTGATCTACCACTTGTAGGCTCTCTCTTTTGCTTAGAGGACCCCTTTTCAATATTTCCTGTAGAGCTGGGTTTGGTATTTGCAAATTCTTTCAGTTGTTGTTTGTCCTGGAAGCTTTTAATCTCTCCTTCTATTTTCAATGATAGCCTAGCTGGATATAGTATTCTTGGCTGCATGTTTTTTTTCTCGTTTAGTGCTCTGAAAATATCATGCCAGCTCTTTCTGGCCTGCCAGGTCTCTGTGGATAAGTCAGCTGCCAATCTAATATTTTTACCATTGTATGTTTACAGACTTCTTTTCCCGGGGCTGCTTTCAGGATTTTCTCTTTGTCATTGAGACTTGTAAATCTCTTTTGCTCAGCTTCTTTATTCTCTGTCATTTGGTCTTCTATATCACTAATTCTTTCTTTCTGCCTCATTTATCCTAGCAGTTAGAGCCTCCATTTTTGATTGCACGCTCCTCATAAATAGCTTTTTTGATTTCAACTTGGTTAGATTTTAGTTCTTTTATTTCTCCAGAAAGGGCTTTTTATATCTCTCGAGAGGGTTTCTCTAATATCTTCCATGCCTTTTTTTTTCGAGCCCGGCTAGAACCTTGAGAATTGTCATTCTGAACTCTAGATCTGACATATTACCGATGTCTGTATTGATTAGGTCCCTAAGCCTTCGGTACTGCCTCTTGTTCTTTTTTTTGTTTGTTGAATTTTTACGTCTTGTTCATTTTGTCCAGATAAGAGTAAATGAAGGGCAAGTAAAATACTAAAAGGGTGTGGCACAATCAACCCCAGGAAAAATATGCTCTTAACCAATTCAGAGGAGACCAAAAATCGTGAGTTGGGAGAAAAGGGGATACAAAAGAGGTTCAAAAAGGAAGAAAGAAAAAAAAAAAAAAAAAAAGGAAAAACGAACGAAAAAAAAAAAAAAAAAAAAAAAGGAAAGAAAAAGAAAAGAATTTTTAAAAAAGAAAAACCAACTAAGAAAAATATGTAAAAAGACAAGAATTATATGATATGATAGATAAATAGTACACACTAGTCGTTTTTTTTAAAAAAGAAAAAGGGTAGAAGTTAAAAAAAAATTTTTACGCGAAGGACGAGAAAAAAAAAAAAATGAAAAAGAAAAAAAATTAAATTAACCTGCAAGAATAAACCAAACCCATCTATCCAGAGAAAAAAGCCTATGCATGTTTCACACTGTGGCGTGGCGTTTCTGTCCAACTCTGGAAACTTCTGGATGCTCTCCCTTGGTATGAAGACTACGCATTCCTGGCGGGTGTGGCTAGGTTTTTTGAACTTGGTCTTGGGCTGGATTCTTGTTTTGATCTTCTGGGGGAAGGGGAGCCTTGTTTTAGTGATTCTCAGTGGTGATTTGCCCCCAGGCGGGAAATTACACGCCCTACCCGGGGCCCGGTATGCCGGTGGTGAGTAATCCGCTCGGGTTAGTGGTTTCACAGGAGGGCTTTGTTGTCGCCTGAGCTCGCCCTTTCCATAGAGTTCCGGAGGACGGGAATACAAATGGCGGCCTACTAGTCTCCAGAGCCCGAGAGGAGGCCGAGAGCCCGGGAGGGCCGACCCCACTCCTCAGTGCCGCCCCTCAGAGAAACAGCGCCCAGTTTACTCCTCGCTCCTAACTCTCTCGTCCTGATTCCTCCCGACCTCCTGGCCGCGCTCCGAGCTCCACCGAGCCTGGCGACCGTTTTTGCAAGGTTAACACACCTGGGCTGTGAGATCTTATGTCCGCTCTGTCTCTGTGCAGAGCCGGCTTACCTCCATCCCGTTCCCAATACCTTTTAAGCTCTGCCGACACTCATACACCCCAGGGATCCTTCTGTGACCCTGCGGCCGGGGACCTTGAGGCCACGCTGACATCCCGTGTGGGCTCGCCCATGCGTTTTAGCCTCTGGCAGCGAGATGTCCCTCAGCGGAACCAAGACTTTTAAAAGTCCTGATTTTGTGCTCCGTGTTGCTTCCGCCCAGCTTGTCAGGAGTCAGCCCCCATCCCCCGGGGTCTTTTCCCGTCGGTTCGCTGTAGATTCACTTATCCGCCAGTCTACTTTCAGACAGTGGTTGTTTTTTCTCGTTTTTCCAGACTTGCCTCGTACTTATTTTTTGATTCTCGCCGATGGATTTTGCAGGTGTTTTTTTTGCAGATCTTTAGTAAGCTATGTAGCCTGAGTCTCCTGCTTTGCTGAAGTGGTCTCAGCCTCGCTACTTCTCCGCTCTCTTCTCTTCTTCTCCCCTTTCTTTTTTTCTCTTCTTCTTCTGTCTTTCGGCCTCTTGCTTGACTTCTTTCTCTCTGTCTTTATCTCTTTCTCTTCTCTTTTCGTTCTCTGTCTTTTCTTTCGTTCTCGTTTTTCTTCTCTTTTCTTCTTCTCTTTCTCTGTCTCTTGCTCTTCGTTTCTTTTATCTTCTCTTTCTTTCTTTCAGTTCTGCGTTCTGTCGTCTTCGTTCTTTCTTCTCTTCTATGCTCTTTCTTCGCTGTTCTGGGCTTCGTGTCAAAGTATCGTCGTTCGTCTTGCGATGTATGCTGTCTTTAGTCTTCTTCTTCCTTTTCTTTAATTTCCTCTCTCGTCTGGCGCTCTCGCGTTCTTCTCTTTGACAAGCATGGCCTCATAAGGTAGCGCTTGCTTCTCTGTTCTCTTTCGGTTCTGTCGTCTTTCCCCGGCCTGGCGGCTCTTGCGTTCTGGCTTGTTCTAGTTCTTTCGCTTGAAGGTCTTTGGTCTTTTCTTTCGCTATCTTCTCGTTCGTGCTTTCCCCCCCTTTTCTCGAGAGAGTTCTTCTCTCTTCTTTGCCCAATTCGGGCTTCTGGCTTTTGCTTCGGGTCTCTGGCTCTTTTCCGGTCTATTGCTTAGGACTTCTTCCGTACTATGCTTTCTCTCTCTCTTTCGTCGTCGCTTGTAGGCTATTCTTCTTTTCGCGGTCGTTCGTCTTCTGTATCCCTGATATTTCAAAGGAAGGCTCTCAGCTTTCCCATTCTGGTTGATATTCATTGTGGGTTTTCTCTCATAGATAAGATTTTAATTAAGTTGAGAAATGTTCCCTATGCTTCCTCCCTATGCTTTGAAAGCATTTTAATCTTGAAGTGGATTACTGTATCTAGTCAAATGCTTTTTCTCTGAATCAATTGAGAGGAATCATTTGGTCTCACTTCTCTCTTCTTCTGTGTTGATTTCCGTTTGAGCCTGGTTGTTTCGTATTATGGAGGGCACATAGTCATACTTGCATGGGAACACTGGGTGGGGTGCATAAGCAATGAATTCTGGAACAGTGAAAAAATGTAAAAAAATAAATACAAGAAGTTTTTTAAAAAAGCACTTATCAAACTCCAACACCTAGAAAGTAAATAATCCAGCCAAGAAGACATGGGCAGAAGACTTGAACAGACACTTCTACAAATGAGAAATACAGATGGCCAAACAGACACATGGACAAAAATGCTCCACAACATCAACTTTGCCATTAGCTCGGAAATACAAATTTAAACCACAACTGAGATTTGATCTTACACCAGCTATCCTAGTGGCTAAAATTAATAAGACAAGGAACAACAAATGTTTGGACTGAGGATGGGGAGAATGCAGAACTCCTCTTACACTGTTGGTGGGAATACGAGCTTGTGCAGATACTTCTGTCTGGAAAACAGTATGGAAGTTCCTCAAGACATTCTTTAGAGCTAACCTATCACCCATCAATCGCACTACGTGACTACTGGTATTTATCCCAAAGATATAGATGTAGTGTAAAAAAGGGGCCATCCCAGTTGTTTGTTTTCATAGCAGCAATATATATCCACAACAGCCCAACTGTGGATGGAGGTGAGATATCCTTTAGCAGACAAGGGTGGATTAGAATATATGATTCCACATATACAATGAAATATTACTCAGTCATCAGAAAGGATGAATACCTACCCATTTGCATTGACATGGATGGAACTGGAAGGGATTATGTAAGTGAAATAAGTCAAACAGAGAAAGACAATTATCATATGGTTTCTCTCATATGTGGAACATAAGGAATAGTGTGGAGGATCATGAGGGAAAGGTGAGGGAAAAACTGAATGGGAAGAAAATCATAGAGGGAGACAAAACATGAGAGACTCTGAGCACTGGGAAACAAACTAAAGGTTATGGAAGGGAGGGGTTGGGAGGATGTGATAACCAGGTAATGGGCATTAAGAAGGGCATATGTTGTTCTAAAGATTGCAAACACCTGAAAATCCATCGGCAGATCGAAGACAAGAAGAACAGCAATTCTGGAAACAGAAAAACAATCACTTTCTGAAAGGTAGGACTGGCAGAGAAGTGAATCCAAAGCGACTGGAAGATAGACCCCGGGGGAGGGGCCGGCTCCCGGCAAGCGGCGGAGCAACCGCGCACAAAATCAGGACTTTTAAAAGTCTGTTCCGCTAAGGGACATCGCTCCAGAGGCTAAACCGGGGTGAAGCCCACGCGGGGTCAGCGTTGCCTCAGGTCACGCAGGGTCACAGAAGGATCGGGTGGTGTCTGAGTGTCGCAGAGCTTGCGGGTATTGGAACGGGAAAGTCGGCTACAGAGACAGAGCCGACAGTAAGGTCGCAGCCCAGTGTTACCTTGAACCGGTCGCAGGCTCAGTGAGCTCAGAGTGTGGCCGGAGGTCAGGCAGACGGGAGTAACTGGGCGCTGTTCTCTGAGGGCGCACTGAGGAGTGGGGCCCTGGGCTCTCGGCTCCTCCGGGCCGGAGACCAGGAGGCTGCCATTTGTATTCCTGTCCTCCGGAACTCTACGGAAAGCGCTCAGGGAACAAAAGCTCCTGAAACCAAACACAAGCGGATTACTCACCCGGGCCCTGGGTAAGAGAGGTGTAATTCCGCCTGGGGCAATGACACTTGAGAATCACTACAACAGGCTCCTCCCCCAGAAGATCAAAAGAAATCCAGCCGAGAGCAAGTTCACCTACCAAGGAGTGCGGTTTCAATACCAAGGAGAGCAGCAGAATTCCAGAGGAGGAGAAACCAAGCACGGAACTCATGGCTTTTTCCCTGTGATTTTTTTTAGTCTTGCCGTTAATTTAATTTTTTTCTTTTTCATTTTTTTTTTCTTGCCTTTGGGTAAAAATTTTTTTTAACTGTTACATTTCTTTTTTAACTATTTTTTACTAGTTTATCTAATATATATATATATTTTTTCTTTTTTCTTAGGGTTTTTCTTTTTTTAAAAATTCTTTTTTTCTTTTTTCTTTTCTTTTTTTTTCTTTTTTTTTTTTTTTTTTTTTTCTTCTTTCTTCTTCTTTTTGAACCTCTTTTTATCCCCTTTCTCCCCCCTCACGATTTTGGATCTCTTCTAATTTGGTTAAAGCATATTTTCCTGGGGTTGTTGCCACCCTTTTAGTATTTTACTTGCCCCTTCATATACTCTTATCTGGACAAAATGACAAGACGGAAAAATTCAACACACAAAAAAAGAACAAGAGGCAGTACCGAAGGCTAGGGACCTAATCAATACAGACATTGGTAATATGTCAGATCGAGAGTTCAGAATGACAATTCTCAAGGTTCTAGCCGGGCTCAAAAAAGGCATGGAAGATATTAGAGAAACCCTCTCGGGAGATATAAAAGCAGCCGTTTCTGGAGAAATAAAAAGAACTAAAATCTAACCAAGGTGAAATCAAAAAAGCTATTAATGAGGTGCAATCAAAAATGGAGGCTCTCACTGCTAGGATAAATGAGGCAGAAGAAAGAATTAGTGATATAGAAGACCAAATGACAGAGAATAAAGAAGCTGAGCAAAAGAGGGACAAACAGCTACTGGACCACGAGGGGAGAATTTGAGAGATAAGTGACACCATAAGACAAAACAACATTAGAATAATTGGGATTCCAGAAGAAGAAAGTGAGAGGGGAGCAGAAGGTATACTGGAGAGAATTATTGGGAGAATTTCCCCAATATGGCAAAGGGAACGAGCATCAAAATTCAGGAGGTTCAGAGAACGCCCCTCAAAATCAATAAGAATAGGCCCACACCCCGTCACCTAATAGTAAAATTTACAAGTCTCAATGACAAAGAGAAAATCCTGAAAGCAGCCCGGGAAAAGAAGTCTGTAACATACAATGGTAAAAATATTAGATTGGCAGCTGACTTATCCACAGAGACCTGGCAGGCCAGAAAGAGCTGGCATGATATTTTCAGAGCACTAAACGAGAAAAACATGCAGCCAAGAATACTATATCCAGCTAGGCTATCATTGAAAATAGAAGGAGAGATTAAAAGCTTCCAGGACAAACAACAACTGAAAGAATTTGCAAATACCAAACCAGCTCTACAGGAAATATTGAAAGGGGTCTTCTAAGCAAAGAGAGAGCCTACAAGTGGTAGATCAGAAAGGAACAGAGACCATATACAGTAACAGTCACCTTACAGGCAATACAATGGCACTAAATTCATATCTCTCAATAGTTACCCTGAATGTTTAATGGGCTAAATGCCCCTGTCAAAAGACACAGGGTATCAGAATGGATAAAAAAACAAAACCCCATCTATATGTTGCCTCCAAGAAACTCATTTTAAGCCCCGAAGACACCTCCAGATTTAAAGTGAGGGGGTGGAAAGGAATTTACCATGCTAATGGACATCAGAAGAAAGCAGGAGTGGCAATCCTTATATCAGATCAATTAGATTTTAGCCAAAGACTATAATAAGAGATGAGGAAGGACACTATATCATACTCAAAGGGTCTGTCCAACAAGAAGATTTAACAATTTTAAATATCTATGCCCCCAACGTGGGAGCAGCCAACTATATAAACCAATTAATAACAAAATCAAAGAAACACATCAACAATAATACAATAATAGTAGGGGACTTTAACACTCCCCTCACTGAAATGGACAGATCATCCAAGCAAAAGATCAGCAAGGAAATAAAGGCCTTAAACGACACACTGGACCAGGTGGACATCACAGATATATTCAGAACATTTCATCCCAAAGCAACAGAATACACATTCTTCTCTAGTGCACATGGAACATTCTCCAGAATAGATCACATCCTCGGTCCTAAATCAGGACTCAACCGGTATCAAAAGATTGAGATCATTCCCTGCATATTTTCAGACCACAATGCTCTAAAGCTATAACTCAACCACAAAAGGATGTTTGGAAAGAACCCAAATACATGGAGACTAAACAGCATCCTTCTAAAGAATGAATGGGTCAACCAGAAAATTAAAGAAGTATTGAAAAAAATCATGGAAACAAATGATAATGAAAATACAACGGTTCAAAATCTGTGGGACACAACAAAGGCAGTCCTGAGAGGAAAATATATAGCGGTACAAGCCTTTCTCAAGAAACAAGAAAGGTCTCAGGTACACAACCTAACCCTACACCTAAAGGAGCTGGAGAAAGAACAAGAAAGAAACCCTAAGCCCAGCAGGAGAAGAGAAATCATAAAGATCAGAACAGAAATCAATGAAATAGAAACCAAAAAAACAATAGAGCAAATCAATGAAACTAGGAGCTGGTTCTTTGAAAGAATTAATAAAATTGATAAACCCCTGGCCCGACTTATCAAAAAGAAAAGAGAAAGGACCCAAATAAATAAAATCATGAATGAAAGAGGAGAGATCACAACTAACACCAAAGAAATACAAACTATTATAAGAACATACTATGAGCAACTCTACGCCAATAAATTTGACAATCTGGAAGAAATGGATGCATTCCTAGAAACATATAAACTACCACAACTGAACCAGGAAGAAATAGAAAGCCTGAACAGACCCATAACCAGTAAGGAGATTGAAACAGTCATTAAAAATCTCCAAACAAACAAAAGCCCAGGGCCAGACGGCTTCCCGGGGGAATTCTACCAAACATTTAAAGAAGAACTAATTCCTATTCTCCTGAAACTGTTCCAAAAAATAGAAATGGAAGGAAAACTTCCAAACTCATTTTTATGAGGCCAGCATCACCTTGATCCCAAAACCAGACAAGGATCCCACCAAAAAAGAGAGCTATAGTACCAATATCCTTGATGAACACAGATGCGAAAATACTCAACAAAATACTAGCCAATAGGATTCAACAGTACATTAAAAGGATTATTCACCACGACCAAGGTGGGATTATTCCAGGGCTGCAAGGTTGGTTCAACATCCGCAAATCAGTCAATGTGATACAACACATCAATAAAAGAAAGAACAAGAACCATATGATACTCTCAATAGATGCTGAAAAAGCATTTGACAAAGTACAGCATCCCTTCCTGATCAAAACTCTTCAAAGTGTAGGGATAGAGGGCACATACCTCAATATCATCAAAGCCATCTATGAAAAACACACCGCAAATATCATTCTCAATGGAGAAACACTGAAAGCTTTTCCGCTAAGGTCAGGAACACGGCAGGGATGTCCATTATCACCACTGCTATTCAACATAGTACTAGAAGTCCTAGCCTCAGCAATCAGACAACAAAAGGAAATTAAAGGCATCCAAATCGGCAAAGGAGAAGTCAAATTATCACTCTTCGCAGATGATATGATACTATATGTGGAAAACCCAAAAGACTCCACTCCAAAACTGCTAGAACTTATACAGGAATTCAGTAAAGTGTCAGGATATAAAATCAATGCACAGAAATCAGTTGCATTTCTCTACACCAACAGGAAGACAGAAGAAAGAGAAATTAAGGAGTCAATCCCATTTACAATTGCATCCAAAACCGTAAGATACCTAGGAATAAACCTAACCAAAGAGACACAGAATCTATACTCAGAAAACTATAAAGTACTCATGAAAGAAATTGAGGAAGACACAAAGAAATGGAAAAATGTTCCATGCTCCTGGATTGGAAGAATAAATATTGTGAAAATGTCTATGCTACCTAAAGCAATCCAAACATTTAATGCAATTCCTATCAAAGTACCATCCATCTTTTTCAAAGAAATGGAAAAAATAATGCTAAAATTTATATGGAACCAGAAAAGAGCTTGAATAGCCAAAGGGATATTGAAAAAGAAAACCAACGTTGGTGGCATCACAATTCCGGACTTCAAGCTCTATTACAAAGCTGTCATCATCAAGACAGCATGGTACTGGCACAAAAACAGACCCATAGATCAATGGAACAGAATAGAGAGCCCAGAAATAGACCCTCAACTAATCTTCGACAAAGACAGTCAACTAATCTTCGACAAAGCAGGAAAGAATGTCCAATGGAAAAAAGACAGCCTCTTCAATAAATGGTGTTGGGATAATTGGACAGCCACATGCAGACAAATGAAATTGGACGATTACCTTACACCACACACGAAAATAGACTCAAAATGGATGAATGACCTCAATGTGCGAAAGGAATCCATCAAAATCCTTGAGGAGAACACAGGCAGCAACCTCTTCGACCTCAGCCGCAGCAACATCTTCCTAGGAACAATGCAAAAGGCAAGGGAAGCAAGGGAAAAAATGAACTATTGGGGTTTCATCAAGATCAAAAGCTTTTGCACAGCAAAGGAAACAGTTAACAAAAAAGACAACTGACAGAATGGGAGATGATATTTGCAAACGACATATCAGATAAAGGACTAGTGTCCAGAATCTATAAAGAACTTAGCAAACTCAACACTCAAGAGAACAAATAATCCAATCAAGAAATGGGCAGAGGACATGAACAGACATTTCTGCAAAGAAGACATCCAGATGGCCAACAGACACATGAAAAAGTGTTCCATATCACTCGGCATCAGGGAAATACAAATCAAAACCACAATGAGATATCACCTCACATCAGTCAGAATGGCTAAAATCAACAAGTCAGCAAATGACAGATGCTGGCGAGGATGCGGAGAAAGGGAACCCTCCTACACTGTTGGTGGGAATGCAAGCTGGTGCAGCCACTCTGGACAACAGCATGGAGGTTCCTCAAAATGTTGAAAATAGAACTGCCCTATGACCCAGCAATTGCACTACTGCGTATTTACCCTAAAGATACAAACGTAGTGATCCAAAGGGGCACGTGCACCCGAATGTTTATAGCAGCAATGTCCACAATAGTCAAACTATGGAAAGAACCTAGATGTCCATCAACAGATGAATGGATCAAGAAGATGTGGTATATATACACAATGGAATACTATGCAGCCATCAAAAGAAATGAAATCTTGCCATTTGCAACAACATGGATGGAACTAGAGCGTATCATGCTTAGCGAAATTAGTCAAGCAGAGAAAGACAACTATCATATGATCTCCCTGATATGAGGAAGTGGTGATGCAACATGGGGGCTTAAGTGGGTAGGAGAAGAATCAATGAAAGAAGATGGGATTGGTAGGGAGACAAACCATAAGTGACTCTTAATCTCACAAAACAAACTGAGGGTTGCTGTGGGGAGGGGGTTTGGGAGAAGGGGTTGGGATTATGGACATTGGGGATGGTATGTGCTTTGGTGAGTGCTGTGAAGTGTGTAAACCTGGTGATTCACAGACCTGTACCCCTGGGGATAAAAATATATGTTTATAAAAAATAAAAAATTAATAAAAAAAAAAGAAGGGCATATTTTGGGATGAGCATTGGGTGTTATTGCGGCTAATGAATCATTGTACACTACATCAGAAACTAATGATGTACTAAATGTTGACTATAATTGAACATAGTAATTTTAAAAAGTGAGAGGCAAAAAAAAAAAAAAACAAAAGAACAGCTTTTCTGAGTGATTGTTCTAGTTACGGACATTGTTGAATATCTCTTGGGGGTCTGTGATGAGGAATTAAGGTAAAACCAGCCAGATTCTTTTTCTGATTTTTTTTCTCTTTTACCAAACAAGAAGGAAAATGAAGGAAAATAAATAAAAGACTCTGTTTAGTTTTTTTTTAACCATTTATTTGTTAATATCTCATTTTTCTCACACATTGTTAACCTAGTTTTATTTGCTTGTATCTCTATGCATTCTTGTAGTTTACTGAACTTCTTTAAAAAGATTATTCTGAATTCCTTGTCAGACAGTTCCTGCATCACCCCTTTCTTATTGCAGTTTTATTAGATTCCTTTGGTGATTTTGTGCTTACCTGAATCTTTGGGATCCTCATATCCTTGTACTGCTATCTGTGCATTGAGGTAATCAGTCTCCTTTCCATATGCTATAGCTTTGCTGTTCAGATCAGCTTGGGGTACTGAATGGTCAGCTGGTAGCAACAGTAGCACAAGGCTTGCTTTGTGGTCTTGTGGAGCCACTGTCCAGGCTTCCTGGTTGTGTAGGTCCATAGGCTATGCTCTTTGATTGGGAAGAGTTTCTGGCTGGGCTGTCTGCATGGGCAGGACCACAGGCTGTGTTCAACAATCAGGCAGGAACATAGGCTGAGTGAGATTGTAAGCTAGGCTCCAAGACTAGGCTAGATCCAGGGTCATTGTTAGGTTATGCAGGCTAGAGGCTATGCTCAACAGTTGCACAGGGCTGCTGACTTTCAGTTTGTTTAGAGTGGAATGTTTTTTTTTTATCATTTTTTTTCTGCTTTTACCATTTTGTCATTCTTTGAAAATCATTTTTTGTCATTTGATCAGGACAAGACTTCCTGGTCAAGCCCAACAGTGAATTTGGTTCCCTGCCTGGATGAGGTCATAGAATAGAGTCCAAAGCTAGTAATGCCCTATTTACTGGGGACTCAAATCAGGCAGAAGTGCCAGCTAAGCTCACTGGCCAGATGGATCCATGAGCTTAGGTCTGCAGATGGGGTGATCCACTGGCTGAGATCTCTACTCAGGTTCTACAGCAGGAAGGCTGTTCTCTAGCATCTGAGCACTACTTGTGGTAAACCCTTACCCCTATTTTCCATCTCTATATTATGCCCTGTTTTCAAGCCATGCAGATTAACTCATGATCCATATGAGGCAAGACCTGAGTGGACCTCCCAGAAATCACCCTGCAATGTTGGTGGAGCTGGATGTCCATACTGGGCTCTCCTTTCTTCCTGGAGAAACTGGATAGGACCTTTCAGTGCCATTCTGTGTTATCCTGGTAGAGGCACAAATCAGGCAAAGTGAGACCTCTCCTCTTACTCTTCTAATGCAGCCTTTCTGGGTCTCTGTGGTCCAGGAGAATGCTACAAAAAAGCCTCACTCTCTATGGTTAGGGGATTTTCACAACAGTGTCTTGTCCATGGATAACAGCTAGTTTGGTCTTCTTGTGAGAAGACTAAGGTCAGGCAACTTCTGTTACCATCTTGATGATATCATCCCCTTTTCTGTTTGTCCTTGGTAAGTGCTATTAGGGCTTTTGGACTGACAACATGATTTACTTCTTCCCTCTCAAAGTTACTTTTTCTTTTTCTTTCTTTCTTTCTTTTTTTTTTTTTTTTTTTTTAAATTTTTTATTTTTATAAACATATATTTTTATCCCCAGGGGTACAGGTCTGTGAATCACCAGGTTTACACACTTCACAGCACTCACCAAATCACATACCCTCCCCAATGTCCATAATCCCACCCCCTTCTCCCAAACCCCCCTCCCCCCGGCAACCCTCAGTTTTGTTTTGTGAGATTAAGAGTCACTTATGGTTTGTCTCCCTCCCAATCCCATCTTGTTTCATTTATTCTTCTACCCACTTAAGCCTCCATGGTGCATCACCACTTCCTCATATCAGGGAGATCATATGATAGTTGTCTTTCTCTGCTTGACTTATTTCGCTAAACTCTTTCTTTTTTTTTTAACATCTGCAGAAGTTATAGCTGGAAGTTTGTACCTTTGACCGCCTTCACACCCATTTTTCTCCCACCCCCACCCCCATATGCTGCCTATGGAAATCAGCAATTTGTTCTCTCTTTCCGTGTGTATGGTGTTTTTTTGTTTGTTTGTTTTTTTGCTTGCTTTTTTTTTTTTTAAATTTTACATACAGTATTTATTTTCTGGCTTACTTCACTTAGCATACTGCTCTCAAGGTCTATCCATGATGTTTCAAATGACTGGATTTCCTTTTTTATGGCTAAAAAATAATCTATTGTGTGTGTATATTATATATATATATATATATATATATATGTATGTATTACATATATGGAAAATATATATCCCACAATATAGTATGCACACACACCCCACAGTTTGCTATTCATTCACCTGTTACTCATTCATCTATTGAGGAACACTTAGGCTATTCCCATGTCTTGCTATCATGAATTATGCTGCAATGAACCTAGGGATGCAGATATCTCTTTGAGATACTGATTTCATTTCTTTTGGATATATATCCAGCAGTGGGATTGTGGAATCATATGGTAGTTCTGCTTTTACTGTTTTGAGGAACTTCTATGGGGCTTTCCATAGTAGCTGCACTAATTTACAATACCCATTAACCAATTTATTCAATTCCCCTTAACAGCCTACAAAGTGTTTCCTTTTCTGAGACACCTGAGTGGCTTAGTCAGTTTAAGCATCTGCCTTTGGCTCAGGTCATGATCCCAGCATCTTGGGATCAAGTCCTACATCAGGCTCCTTGTTCATTGGGAAGCCTTCTTCTCCCTCTCCTTCTGTTGCTTGCTCCCCCCTGCTTGTGCCCTCTCTCTCTCTCTGACTCTCTGACAAATAAATAAAATCTTTTTTTTTTTAAAGTTTCCTTTTTTTCTCCACATTCTCACCAACACTTGTTATCTCTTGTCTTCTTGATGATAGCCATTCTAACATTCCATATCCACAAGAGGTGATACCTCATTGTGGTTTTGATTTGCATTTCTCTGATGGTCAGTGATGTGGAGCACCTTTTCATGCACCTGTTGGCCACTTGTAATGTCTATTCATTTCCTCTGCCCATTTTTAATGGGACTATTTTTTCTATTAACTTGTATAAGATCTTCATATAATTTTTATAATAATCCCTTATCAGATATATGGTTTGCAAATATTTTCTTCAGTTCCATAGTTGCTCTCCACTTTGTTGATGGTTTCCTTACTATGCAGAAGCTTTGTGGTTTGATGTTCTACCACTTGTTTAGCTTGGACTTTGATGCTTTTTCTTACGATATCAAATCCAAAAAATCATTAAGAAGGCCAAAGTCAAAAAGTTACCCTCTTCTGTCTCCTTTGAAGTGTTTTTTATGACTTCACGTCTTACATTCAGGTCTTTAAATCCATTTTGAGTTGATTATTATGTATGGTGTAATATTAGGTCCAGTTTCACTCTTCTGCATATGGATATCCAGTTTTCCCAACACTATATATTGAAGAGATAATCCTTTTCCCACTGTATATTTGTATTTGCCTTGTTCTAATTAAATTGTCCATATATGCATGTGTTTATTTCTAGAGACTCTATTCTGGTCCACTGATTTGTGTATAGGTTTTATGCCAATACAATATTATTTTGATTACTATCAAAAACTATTACTATTACAAAACCATTAGCTTTGTTATATAGTTTTGAAATCAAATGACTAAAGACATACATAAATAATAATTCAATAAAATTTCTAGAATATGGGGAAATATTCTAGGATTGGTTCAAATACTTTCAAATATTTCTGGAATTTATAAATCTACTGCATTGACTTTATAGAAAAATCAGAGTGAAGAAATCTATAAACCAGGGAAGGTATGTATGTGTGGAGGGTAGAATTATAAGTTAGGGAAAGGATTGGGGAAAGTTAAATCTCGATGCAGATGTGAAAAATGTTCTTAGTAAGAGATTCAGGAGGTGCGAATGCGAGCTGATGCAGCCACTCTGGAAAACAGTATGGATGTTCCTCAAAAAGTTGAAAATAGAGCTACCCTATAACCCAGCAATGGTACTACTGGGTATTTACCCTAACGATACAAATGTAATTATCTGAATGCTATGGAATGATGTCAATTAGATGCCCCCCCCCACTTCCTTTCTAGTAACATGAACTGGGTAAAGCTTACAAAAGGATTGTCATGATTAGTAAAATGCATCCTGTTTATATGTCATAATCAGTAAAGTTTACCCAAATGTTTATAGCAGCAATGTCCAGAATAGCAAAAAACTATGGAAAGAACCTAGATGTCCATCAAGAGATGAATGAAACAAGATGGGATTGGGAGGGAGACAAACCATAAGTGACTCTTAATCTCTCACACAAAAAACAAAATGAGGGTTGACGGGGGGCAGGGGGGGATGGGGTTTGGGAGAAGGGTGGGATTATGGACATTGGGGAGGGTATGATGTGATTTGGTGAGTGCTGTGAAGTGTGTAAACCTGGTGATTCACAGAACTGTACCCCTGGGGATAAAAAATATATGTTTTATAAAAAATATAAAAAATTAAAAAAAAAAAACGAGATGAATGGGTAAAGAAGAAGTGGTGTATACATACACAATGAAAATACTATGAAGCCATCAAAAGAATGAAATCTTCCCATTTGCAATGAAGTGAATAGAACTAGAGCATATTATGTTGAGCAAAATAGCAAAATAGTGACAGTCAGAGAAAGAGAAAGAACTACTCCAGAGAAAGAAAGACAAAATTATCATCTGATCTCTCTGATATGAAGAATCTGAGAGGCAGGGCGGGGAGTTGTGTGGGGTAGGGAGGGAGAAAATGAAACAAGATGGGATCAGGGAGGGAGACAAACCATAAGATACTCTTAATCTCACTAAACAAACAATCGAGGGTTGCTGGGTGGAGGTGAGGAGGTAGGGATAGGGTGGCTGGGCTATGGACATTGGGAGGGAAAAGTACTATGGTGAGTGCTGCGAAATGTTTGAGCCCAATGAGCCTGGACAAATAATATGTGCTATATGGTAATAGACTCTGCAAATTAAAAAAAAAAAAAGAGATTCAAGATTCAAGAAATAATCCAAGTTTAGAATCGTTAGAACTGATAACAAATTGAAAGCCATCATTTAGTGACTTGATGAGGGAAGTGTTCTTGTATTACCAGAGCAACTGGGTCAGTGCAGTCCTCTCTGTGCAAAATATGACAAGAAAAGTTAGAGCCAAAAAGCCTGTGTTAATATTAGGTTAAATGGATATAAGTTCAAACATTAAAATATTTTCATACTATTGATAAATGTTTAACATGGGTAAGCAAGGAAATTAGGGAAGGCACAAATAAACACTGCTAGGAATGAAACAGGGGATATATGGGGATGTACTATAGCCAAAATAGAAAATAAAACAGTAAGAAAATGACATAAACATTTTCTGATAGTAAAATTGAATGAGTAAAATAAACAGATTTTTAGACAAGAACTGAAAACCTTTTCAAAAAAAAAATTCCAAAAGACATCCTTCAGGAAGAAAACATATCCTACCTGGATGGTCTGATAGGAAAAACATCTACTCCTTAGGCTATATGTTAGTAAGCTACAAAAAGATTCTCCTGAAACATAGTGGCTTAACCCAGATACAAGCTTCTGTCCCAGGTTTAAGTCAAGGTGGTGGCCCAGATGGCATCAGGGACACACGCTCTTCTATAGTGTTGCTCTGACAGCTTTAGCACACATTTTCTATCTTTTTTTTTCCTATTTAATTTAGTTCTCACTTATTTACATAAATTTTACATTTCTAAATATAAATGTAGTAAATTTATATTTTTATATTTATAAATTTACACTTTGAAAAAGTATTTGATAGCATAGCATTTGTTTTTCTTCTCTAATCCAATGATGATAGTATAATAAAATTTGTGTTTTTATTGCCTATAAGTTATTCTCTCAAGTTGTTTTTGAACATGCCATAATTATATCCATATTTCTATCTTGTGGTTGAAGGAAGCTCTTTAGATCCCACCATCATACCCATATCCCAAGCATCAGCAAGTGGTGTAAATGGGAGGAGAGAACAAAACCGCTACTTGGAATAACCTACCTAAACTAAGTACCTCTAGGGCCATGACGGTTTCCTGTGGATGTGATACAACATAGAGCACAGTCTGGACTTCCCCCAGGACAACTCACTAGAGTTCAAGTCCAGGCCTACAAACAAGCTGTTGAGAACATGTAATTGCTTCTGCAATAAGAACTCATAGGACTCCTCCCTAATTCACCCACATGTGCCAACCAAACTGAAGACTTTATACTCCATCTCTGTACCTGAAAACTATTCATTAGGAGTAAAATTTAAAAGAAAGAAGAAACTGGAACATTAACCCTTCCAGTCCCTCCTTTCAACCACTATGGAGTCCCAGGGTAGGACCCTCTCAACACCAGAGCACTATAGCAAGGCAGCAATGACTTGCATCTTCCAGGACTGAATAAAATTTGTTGCTACATAGAAATACAAAAGAGTTAAGCCATATTTTAGGGCAACATCCAACAAACAGGATGCACTTTACTAATTATGGCAATCATCTTGTGAGCTTTACCCAGTTTATGTTACTAGAAAGGAAGGTGGGGGGCATCTAATTGACATCATTCCATATCCACATTTTTGGAAGAGAAATTCTTCTCCCAAGTGCCAAAACTACGTCTACATGTATCAATAAAGCTGTGTTTACCAGTACCAGACTCTAGCACATTTTATAGTTAATAAATAATAATACTTACCTGGGTGTTCTGCTTTATTAAATTAAGACTTATAAAACACACATATATTCAATACTGGTCATATTTCTTCTTTATCCTAATCAAAAATATGAACAGATGAAAAATGCAAACAGAACTTCTTAAAAAGAAATCCATTCTACACAATATACATTTCTTCCTTGAAAATAGTTTTGTATTTTATTTTTCTAAGAACCTATTTTAGTGTCTCCCCAATTAAATTAATTTAAATACATGACTAACAGTCATATTGTAACAAGAGGTGTTTTCTGACATATTGGCAGTATGAAATGATTTGAGAGACTCTGTTGCTACACAGAACCTGAGTGACCTAGAGCTAATAGCACTAACTTCAAGAATGTGAAGACACTCTAAAACCAAAGACACTGGGATTTCCCATTCCCTTACCAGATGCTGTTGTACACTTATTAGCTGAAGCCAGGAAAAAAAAAACGGCTTATCCAAAGCTCTTTTTCTCCAGTCCTCAAGTCACCTCAACACAGGCATAGAGAAAATGTTTGGGATTAAAAGCAAAAGAAGCCATAGGAAAATAATCAAAACTCAAGCTATCTAGGTAACTAAATTAGTGATGGATCTGAGTCCCCAGCGGTGTTCTTTGCCAGGAGACTAGCAGGACAGAAAGAACTCCTCACTGCAGAATGATCTCTATCCACAGAGTCTAGACCAGACAGGGACTCTTGGCTGTACCTTTGGCAGCAACCTCAGAAGAAAATAATGGGGATGTGTTCAGATCTGTCCTTTTAGGGAGAAAACCCTCATCACTCGGTGGCGGATCTGCCGGGGTCTTCACCCCATAGACAAGAGGATTGAGTGCAGGTGGCACAAGGAGGTAGAGGGTGGCCAGAAGAATATGAACATTGATGGGGTACATGGTGGCCAAAGCGATGAGTGAGAAAGGAGAACATCCCTGGAATATAGAAGATCAGGATGACACAAATATGAGACCCACATGTGCTAAAGGCCTTAAGACGAGCCTCTCCCCCTGGTTACCTCAGCACAGTCTGAAGGATGAGACCATAGGAAATACCAATGGCCACAACATCTATCCCAACCACAAGCAGGGGCCACTGCCAAACCCATAAGCTCGGTTTACTGTGGTTTTCTGAGCAGGCCAGTTTTACCACAGCCATATGTTCACAATAGGCATGGCCTATGATGGTGGCCCGGCAGAAGATGAGTCTCTGCAACAGGATAGGAAAGGGGAGGAGGAGGGACCAATCCCCGTACCAACACTGCCATCCCAATGCGCCCCCTATGATCCCTGGATGCAAGATGGTAAGAATGGTGCCAGAGGGTGACAAATGGCTACATAGCGATCCAGAGCCATGGCCACAAGTACACCCTGACTCCATGGAAGAGAACGCATGGATGAAGAACATCTGGATCAGGCAGACAGTGTACCCAATCTCATGGGCATGAACCAGGAGTACCGCAAGGGTTTTGGGTGCAGTGGAGGAGGCCAGCACCAGGTCAATGCCAGAGAGCATGGCCAGAAAGAGGTACATAGGCTGGTGCAAGGATGAGTCAGTCCAGATGATGAAGATGATGCTCACATTGCCCATTACAGCAAGAAGATAAAAGGATACACAGTGGCAATGCTATCCAGTGCTGGCTTTCCTCCAAGCCGGGGATGCCCATCAGGAAAAAAGAAGGGTGGAGTAGCCTCCAGCTTGAATTATTAAAGGCCATCGTCAATGGCTTGGGACACAGAAGAGAGAAAAAGAAACCAAAATCATGATCTCTCCATTCCTGGTGGGTTATCCCAGTGTCTAGATCTGGCCACCATCTTCATGAGAAGAAGAAGCTGAAAGTGAAACACAAGCAAATAAGTGAGATACAAAGAAGAGAATCCCCTGGTCTTGAGATAACGTCTTTAAAGGTGAGACATCCACAATTCTGAACTACAATGGGTCTAGTTTTCATTTACAGGTAAGAGTAAGCACTCTGCTTTTAGAGAGATGTTTAAAGTCTACCATTCAATTACTTCTCACTTGGAATGTCCACTGGAAAGGATCCTCTGCAGCCCTCTCTTGCCATTGCTGAACGCTGTAAATCAATCTGTTCTCTTTAAAGTATTCTCCCTCAGTTTCCACAACACAGCAGCCTCCAGTTGTCCCTCCTATGTCTCCCATCCCACCCCCCCTTCTTCATCTACCTCTCTCTTATGTGGGTGTTGATTCCAGGGTCCCATCCTCTCCTCTCTTCCCTGTTCTGTACATTATCCCTGATTGAGTTCATCCATTTATTAGTATTGTAACCAATTACGTCCTTTAATTTCTTCCAAATCCCAGGTTTCTGAGTCAAATACTTTTCTGCAACCCAGATCTATTTTGCATTTATCTATACCTAAATATCTATACCACACACTCAAGGAATTCAAGACTGAATTAACTTGTTTACTCCCCAAATCCACTCTAACCTCCTTCATGCTCATAGCTCTTGTATGTTAAATCACTATATGTACCCTATTCAACCCAATGTAGTAAACCTGTAAGGATCCTTTCTCTTCTTATCTCTCCTCTCTTTTACTTGTGACCAGTTCCTGTTGACTACAGTTTTAAACTCTTTTGATCCAGTCATTCTTCTTAGCCCCCCAGTGTCACTGCTTAGTGACACACTCCTAACCTCTATCCTCTTAGATCTCTCTGACTTTGATTTCATACCTTTCAAACCAGTCTCCATGTAGTAGGAGGGTGTTTTGTAACATACAGATGTCATCTTCTCACTTCTGAGATTAAAACACTTAGTCCATTAAACCCATGGAATAAAATCATACATTTAAGACTGGTGTACAAAATTTCAAAGTTTATCTGATATACATCACCTTAAAATCAATTGTAGTTATCATTATCATTAACCATTTATAAAAAACATTGCTAAATATGAGATTATCGCCTCTTTCCTTTTTGCTTTGTCCACATGAATCTGTTTCTGTCTCAAATTTTTGCTGTTTATGTCTCACCATGAAGTCATGATGATTCAGTGTTCTTGAAACCCCATATTAACAAGTCATACAATTAAACAGGTGTTCTGTTTATTCTTCTCCATGCGATTCACTTCTAGGGCATTTAAAACAAACAACATGACACTGGATCTGTTTGCATCTATATTTTTGTCTTAAGAACAGACATGGTCTGAAATAATTGTATTTTTTATACATAAGGGAGAGGTTCACCATGTATATCTATATAAAAAAGAGTCAGTGAAGACTCAGGTCCTTCAGATTGTGCATCTATAGATCACTCCTAGTGTCATTTTCATGAATCAATGATGACTACAGTATTGTTTCCAATCTCTGAACATAGCAGTTACAAAATCTGAAAGGACAGATAGGCACATAACTCCCAGTGTGTTTTCATTCCATATTCAAATCCACTTATAACTGCAAGTAACAGTAACATATTTTTATTCAGACCTCCAGGAAAATCCCATAATTAATAAAAATATTCATATTTTAGTACTTGACATTCTGTATGGTGAGAAAAATTAAGTCTCTTTCTTAACTACACCCTCTCTGCTTGTAGGTTTCAGCCCATGTCTCAGTTCAGTTTTCAGCTGAGGAGTCAGAGAATAGCTCTCCATTTGTGGGAGGTCACCCATTGTTTTGATAGGAGCAGTGTGTCAGCAGAGAAGTGGAGGATGGAGCCCAATACAATGGGTAAGGGAGAGAGAACAGACACACAGGTACCCGAGTACCACCTGCCTCTTTATGCTGTGGTGATTTGTAGTCTAGAGCAAAAGCCTAGGGCTATTTCTTAAAAAATTAATTGCTAAAGTCAACAAGAGATGCCCCAGTAATTCTTAGAGGAAAAAGCAGAACAGACTTTATTCCAAAGACCTAGGGGAAGGTATATTTAGTTCTCTGAGTAGGAAGCAGAGTACAATTAGCGAAAAACTGGAGTTGTACATTCATATTTATTCACATAAATTCAGTCCAAGCAACCTGTCTTTCTATGAAGCCATCCCTAAATTCTGTAAATTCGGCATGGCATGCCTCCTTTTCTTCCCTATCAAATCACTTTTACCAGTCATGTCATTGCACTAATGACGTCTACCCTTGTACTGGAAAACCTATCAGTGTGTTGGTGCTTGGAGATCGGGGGGGCTATGTCTTGCTTGGGGCAGCAGTCCTGCGGGCAATTTTTCAGAAGTACAGAATCTAGCTAGTACTTAGCAAGTTTGCTTAATACTTTATGATTATATTATAATATTATATTACTAATATTATATTATATAATGTAACATAAAATATTACAAATATTATTTTACAAACAATAAACAGATGAAGTATATAAAAACAACCATAGACAAAAAACTTGAGGGATTAGCAGATTGTGGGTATTTGTGAGGGATGGGACCTGATTGGGCCTCATGCTCCTCACCTGAAGTGATTTGTTCTGGGTGCTCATGTCAGAAGGAACCCTGTTGAATCTCTATGCCAGAAAAGTCTATAGCAGGATCCCAGCTGTGTGTCAGAATTGAGGGCACCCCTGGTCACTGCTGGTCACGTCATCTATCACATCTCTGTCATTGCAGGCGGGGGGCGCAGGCAGCCCTCTGTGGGCTATGGCTTTGTCCCCTGTTTTTCCATAATCTCTAAAGTGGGCATGGAATTGATCATTAGTGGTAAAAGAGAGATTCAGGGACACGGAGATTATGAGAGGGGCATAGAAACAAATGGGTTCACAATGATGACCTACTAGGAGAGGGAAAAACAAAAAATCAAACCCTTAGAGGCAGGCGTTCAGGTGTCAAATTTCAAGACACATATACAATCTAGCAAAAATACACCTGGTACAGGGGGGTCAATTCTCCTGATCTCCAGGCTACCTATTGAGTATGAGTATCTCACCAGTCTTCTTGATTCAGGAGAGAATGAGAGAAAAAGGAGCAAAATGCCAGACTCAAAGTTTCCATTTATGGTCTTCTTTCTCAGCTACAGAAATACCCAAATCCCCAGTTTAGTCTACATGATTGACCACCTGTCCCCCATGTAGACTACAATGAGACTAACAGTGATGAAGGGATATTTAACATTCAACCAAAAAGCCGATCGCTATACAGAAAATTTTTGAATACCAAAAAGGGAAACCAAAACATCACTTGGGTTAACAGATAAAGATTTCCAGGATGATATTCTCCTAGCTCTGGCAAGCTTGGGGTGTTAAGTGGGTTAACTTAACTCTGTCTACATGCATCGTATTCTGATGGATGAGTAAGTTAGCGAGGCTGCTAAAGGTCCTCTGTGAATGGACTATTGAAGATTCAACCCATGGCTTTCGTTAGTATTGGAAACTCAAACGGGTTACCAATGACAGGTCTGAAGGCAGAAGCTAAGAGGGAATTGGAACAGAAAGGTTTAGTTTTGAGAAGTCAGGACATGGAGAGAACAGCTATCTGAGGCAGGCAAAGAAAATAACACTTAAACGACAACAAAAGTGTCAGACCAGATGTTATTGTAAGACTCAGAAGCCTGGCTTGACATAGCCAACCAAGAAATAGCTCTATCACAAGGGCTATGAGAAAGCAGAAGTCAGCTGTCAATAG